>NW_016690481.1:802634-890469 GCF_001604755.1 Lepidothrix coronata | reverse complement strand
CTCAGTCTCCACCCTTGCCCCCCCCAGGTACACAAACCCAGGCCCACTGCGGAGTCATAAAGCCATCCCCAAACCTGGCATCCCCAGGGACATCCCCTCCAGACCCAGCATGGTCTGAGAACATGAGTTCCACCCCCAGTCCCACCATGGGATCCCATCCCAGGTACCATGGGGGTCCCCATAGCCTCCAGGGCCATCAGCCTCATCCCTGTCCCAAACACCTCTGAGGACATCAATCCCAGCCCCATCCCAGGTCCCAAACACCCCCAGGGTTGTCAGCCCCCCCCTCAGCTCCCCATTCCGAGTTCCTGATTCCCTTTGGGGACATCAGTCCCAGACCCAGTGACATCAGAGGAGCCCATTCCCACCCCTGGTCCCATTGTTCCCAGACACAGCAGCCCCCCATCCCTGGGCACCAGCTGCAGCCCCCTCTGGAGACACCAATGCCAGCCCTGTTACGGGGTCCTGTTCCCACCCCAGGTCCCCAACACCCCTAGGGACATGAACCCTCCTGTCCCTCATCTCCAGTCTCATCCCAGGTCCACCATCACCCCCGTGGAGAGACCCACCACTGGCCAAGGCTGAGCTCAGCAGTGACTCTCCTTCCCATGCTCAACTTCAATCCCAATTCTCTCCCTGCTCCCCTCCATGGGCACAGGGAGACGGGAATGTGGGTCACAGTCAGTTCATTCCATGGTTCTCCCTTGAGGAGAGGAGTCCTTGTCCTGATCCAGCGTGAGTCCTTCCCATAGGACACAATCCCTGCTCCACCATGAGTTCTTCCCATGGGGTCAGTCCCTCAGGAACTGCTCCAACCTGGATCCCCACGGGGTCACAGGTCATGCCAGCAAACCTGCCCCAGCATGGGCTCCTCCCTCCATGGGACACAAATCCCTGCCAGGACCCTGCTCCAGCACAGGCTTCCCATGGGGTCACAGCCTCCTGCAGCATCCCCTTTCTCTGGTGGGGGCTCTTCCAAGGGCTGTAGGTGGGTCTGTGCTCCCCCTTGGGCCCCCACAGGCCAGGGAATCTGGGCTCCGGTGCCTGGATACCCTCCTGCAGTGGCCTGGGGCTGCCAGGTTGTTTCCCTCATACATTCCAACTCCTCTCTTCTCTGCCCCAATTCCTTCTGCCCAATAAGTTTTTCCTCCCTCGTAACTCTGCATCCCTGAGGTGTTGCTGCCATCACTGCTGGGCTCAGCCTTGGTCAGTGGTGGGTCTCTCCACGTAGGTGATGGTGGACCTGGGATGAGACTGGGCATGAGGGACAGGATGGTTCATGTCCCTAAGGGATTGAACCTGCAACTTTGGCATTATTAGCACCATGTTCTAACCAAGGGAGCTCATGTGGGGGTACTGTTATAGTCAAAGAGACCACAAATAATTTTAAAATTTGAAATCCCAAAATTTATTGAAGGCAAATGAGCAAAACAGCGCTGGGAGGCCGGGGAGACTCTTGCTCCGCAAGGGTCCGCAAGTTCAAAAAGCCAAAGCCCACTTCTTTTATACTTGTTGCAATCCCCGCCCCCTTAGTCTCTTTGTGCTTCATCACTGGTTCTCGCTGCCTGGACCTCAGTCTGTTGCCAGGGGCCAGCCAACAGTCGGGTTAGTCAGCAGTCCTCAATTCCCGCCGTGTCCAATCCCCGGATGAAGGCAGTAGATCCTCTTTCTGGACCCTTTAGTCGACCTCCCCCCTTTTTGCTTCATGCTTTTTCTTCCTTATAAGTGCACTTAAAGCATTACAGCTAGCATAACAGGATACATCTTACCATGGCAACACAACACAGCGGTTTGACATTTTGCAACTTAACATTTTGCAACCTAAGTAAAGTGTTAACCACATCATTGCAAACTTTATTATTACAAACTCAATTTTATCACCAAATTATTTATCCTCGCCTTTATCAACCATTACAGTACCTCAGGATAGTACCTGAGATAACCCTGAGATGGGACACGGGCAGTGCCAGGACAGGGATTTTGCCAGGGTTGCTGATTCAAGAGCAGGACATGTTCCTGTCTCTGCCTTGGTTTTCCGCTGCTGTGCAGCTGATCAGCCACAAAGTACCACTGAGTTCCTTCCTCTGCCAGGGTTCTGACAGCGCCACAGTGTCTCCACCCACATCAAACCTGCAGCCCCTCCACATCAAACCTGCACCCACATCCACATCACTGCTGTTGCTCCTGCCACCACTGCTGGAGCCTTGAGCAGGAACCAAACTCTTCAACAAAACACCCAGGAGGAGTCTTGGTCTCCTGCCCAAGCCTTCAGCCACCTCCAGAGGAAGTGAATACACTCTTGGTGGTGCCCAGGAGGAATCCTGGGAGGCTGCCAGACATGGACTGGCCTCTAACACGGACACAACAGGTACATGACCTACCTAGGGGCATCTGCGGCTACTGCTCACGGCTTCAGTTGCTGCCAGATGAAACCACAACACTCTTGGAGATGCCTGGACAAAGTCCCAGGGAGCCTCCAGGAAAGGACCTGCCTCCAAGCATGGGCAAAACACTTTGNTGGCCAGTCCTGGGGAAGGCCCCCACTCTGGGCTAGAGGAATGTTTTCCAAATTATCCAGGCACTGGGCAGTCCTGCCAGGGGCCATACATGGGAGACAAGACCTGAAAAGTGGGAGCAGGCAAGCGCTGCCCATGCTGGAGAAAGGGCAGTGAGGGAGAGCGAGGTTTGGGTGTCTCCTGAGGGCCTGAGTGTGTCCCCTCAGAGTGTGGGTGCTGGGCTGTAGAGGAAGAGCTGGGGGTGGCCCTCCCTGACACAGGGATGAGTTTTGTCCACCTCATTCCAAGGGGATGGGTTTTGTCCATCTCACTCCAAGGGACAATTGGTCCCTCCGTGCTCTCCATCTGGCCCCCTGGGTCCTGTCTGGGGGACAATGTGTCCCCCACGGTCAGAGAGAGTGTCCAACAAGGCAGCACCCACCAAGCCTGGAAAGGGAAGGTGAGCGCCTGCAAGAGAAATTGTGGACAGATGTGAAGGATCCACAGGAATGGGGAGCAAAGCCTGGGTGTAATATGTCATTCCATGATCCCCTCCCCTGTTCTGCTATTCAGTCAGGACAGAGGGTACCCCAAGGTGTGACAGGAGCTCCTCATGGGGGGTCTGGTTGCAGCTGTGGGCACAGGAAGGGCTTTTCCTGCTTCTTGGCTGGACCCTGCACTGGAGGGGGTCACGAGTCAGTCCTAACTGACTGCACAGCCTGAGTGCTGCTTCCAGGGTTTGCTGGGGCAGAAATGTAACTTTATTCTTTCCATTAAGGTCCAGAGTATCAAGACGGAAAGGGACAATCTTCCCAGGACACATCCAAAGTGCTACATGAAATCCTTGGACAGCTGAAGACGATAGCACGAGGTGGGTACAGGTCACTCCTAACCGGCACAGTGGGGCAGCAGAGGTTTTGGATAAATGTAGGGACATGCCATAGCCTCCCCAGCCCACACCTCAGAGCCTCACTGCAGGGACCCTGAAGGTGTTGGCAAGCTGCAAGGATGGTCCAGAATCTCTGCTGCCAGTTGTGGCTCCAACTGAGTCCCAGGGACTACGGCTGCCCCAGTCAGACCATCCCTGGCCAGAGTGCAAGAACAATTGTGGACAAATGTGAAGGATCCTCAGGAATGGGGAGCAAAGCCAGACACTGGGAGAACTGGACTGCGGCCACTCCAGAGCGCAAGCAAAGCTGAGAGGAGAGAGAGAGGCTCTGGAGAGCATGGACTTGCAAGGCCTTTGGGAGTTTCCTTGGCTTCTACTGAAGCCACAGAAATGTTGCCACCCAGGATATTCCCTCATTCAGACACGCCAACAAAGTGGGAAAGAACATTTTCTGGCAATGTCAGGGCACATTGATGTGCACAATTGTTCCTCCAGGTGTGAACAGCCTCAGCCTCAACAGCGCCGTGGATGGCAGAAGATTCACCAGCACTGTGGTGGGCAGGGCAGACCCAAACCTTGTGGATGGCAGGACAGACCCAATTGCTGTGGTGGGCAGGGCAGATCCAAATGCTGTTGATGGCGGGACAGACCCAAACACTGTGGATGGCAGGACAGATCCAAACGCTGTGGTGGGCAGGGCAGACCCAAACTCTGTGGGTGCTGATACCTTCCAGACGTACTGCATAGAAGGCATCGTGGCTGTCCTGGGCTCAATTCTGCTGGGGATGGCATTGTATTGTGTATTCCACTTGTGGAGGAAGAGGAGAAAGTGAGTTGGTGGGCCTGCGGGGAGTTACCAAACTGGTATTGGATGGCTGCTATCAGCCAGAGCAGCCATGGGGTTTTCTGAGCTAAGGTGCTCTGGGTGCCCAGTTTGCCACTGCCCAAACTCAGCAGAGATTTGTGCTGTGAGCTGGTGCCCCGTTTTCTGCCCAGAGCTCTCTGTGCCCACAGCTCCCCTGTGCAGCCGGGTGCCCACACCCCTCGGGGCACCCAGTGCTGCTCCGCACCCTCACACCCACCCTGCACCCCCGGCCGTGGCGGGGCCTCAGCAGCTTCCTCTCTCCGCAGGCGCCTCGCAGCTTCGAGAGCCGGCTCTGAGCGCCCCAACAGCCGGGCAGAAGCCAGCAGAATATTTGCAGGAGCGTTTAAATAAAGATCAGCAACACAATCGACTGGGTTGTACCGGTAGCAAACCCAGGATGGGGCCCACCCCCAGCACCCCTCAGTCTCCACCCTTGCCCCCCCCAGGGACACAAACCCAGGCCCACTGTGGAGTCATAAAGCTATCCCCAAACCTGGCATCCCCAGGGACATCCCCTCCAGACCCAGCATGGTCTGAGAACATGAGTTCCACCCCCAGTCCCACCATGGGATCCCATCCCAGGTACCATGGGGGTCCCCATAGCCTCCAGGGCCATCAGCCTCATCCCTGTCCCAAACACCTCTGAGGACATCAATCCCAGCCCCATCCCAGGTCCCAAACACCCCCAGGGCTGTCAGCCCCCCCCTCAGCTCCCCATTCCGAGTTCCTGATTCCCTTTGGGGACATCAGTCCCAGACCCAGTGACATCAGAGGGGCCCATTCCCACCCCTGGTCCCATTGTCCCCAGACACAGCAGCCCCCCATCCCTGGGCACCAGCTGCAGCCCCCTCTGGAGACATCAGTCCCAGACCCAGTGACATCAGAGGGGCCCATTCCCAACCCCAGCCCCATTGTCCCCAGACACAGCAGCCCCCCATCCCTGGGCACCAGCTGCAGCCCCCTCTGGAGACATCAGTCCCAGACCCAGTGACATCAGAGGAGCCCATTCCCACCCCTGGTCCCATTGTTCCCAGACACAGTAGCCCCCATCCCTGGGCACCAGCTGCAGCCCCCTCTGGAGACATCAATGCCAGCCCTGTTACGGGGTCCTGTTCCCACCCCAGGTCCCCAACACCCCTAGGGACATGAACCCTCCTGTCCCTCATCTCCAGTCTCGTCCCAGGTCCACCATCATTCCTGTGGAGAGACCCACCACTGGCCAAGGCTGAGCCCAGCAGTGATGGCAACAACACCTCAGGGATGTAGAGTTAAGAGGGAGTTAAAAGTGTTGCTGCTCTCCCTACTTTGAGACTGCATTGTATTGTGTTGGTTTAAAAGTTAACCAGGAGGGGAAATGAACTCAACTCAAAAGAGAGATTATAAGTCAGAATAACAATTTAATAAAATAATACAATAAGTACGATTATACAGACGAACAATTGGTCTTAACCCACAAACCCCAAATGTATAACCCAGCATCCTGGGGCATGAACAAAGTGGTGTTCCTTGGGCCCCCCCTGAGTCCAAAGTAAAGGGAGAGGGGAAAAACCTGCTGATGGGAGAGCTGTTGCAGTCTGGTCAAAAGTGGTGATTGCAGTGGTTGAGAGCAATGAGCTGCAGTCTTCCTCTGGATCCCACGAGTGGTTCCAAAACTCCAAGTTTATATATTCTCCAGTTCAGGCAGGAATGCTCAGTCCTTCCCTCAGAGCAGGGAATTCCATGAAAGGGTGTGAGGACAGGAACATCCTCCTATCTCGCTGGCCTCTTAACACCTAGTTTATAGCCTGAGGAGTCAGGCTGCTCTGGGCAGAGGGTGTAAATGCTCTGTTGATAACAGTTTCTGGGAAATGGCATGGAAGGCTATAGAATACATAGGTTTGGGTTACACCCATCCAGTGATGAATTGGTCCCAGCTGTTCTAACTAGGACATGTATAAACAAGGGTTTGTGATCCAGCTCGGGGTTGGATCTGAAAAATAATCAAAAATAATGTTTTGGCCTTTGAAATTGAGCTTTGGGCTCAAAATTTTACTGTTGGTGGCTTTTTAATAGTGTTGCAGCAGAGGGTTGATATTCCAGGGAACAGGTTACAGGGATATTGTGATACAGGGAGTGTCCAGAGGAAGTGGCTGTCACAGAGGTGGGAGGGGAAAGGAATTGCAGTAGATGTCATGACGTGAAAAAAGGAGATGCTGATGCAGTAGAGAGGTAGGTCAGGGGAGCCGTGGTTGTGTGCTCTTGGGAGCAAAGGGTTTATCCTAAAGAGCACACACATACAAGCCATATATCATGACAGAGCCAAACAATAACCTGGGAGGGGACTGGGGACCAGCCTCAGAACCTCTGGTGTGTGCCCACCAAATCCACCACACAATGCAAGGTCAGAACTAAGCACATAGCTGCTGCTAACCATGTTCTGGTTTAGTCAGGGAGGGACTGAATTTTCTTCCTGGTGGCCCATATGGTGCTGAGTTTTAGATGGGAAGGGATTCTCCCTCTCTATTCCATTCTCTGGAGATCCCACCTGGAGCCCACATCCAGCTCTAGGGGCCCCAGTGCAAATAAGACCTGGACCTGTCAGAGCAGGTCCAGAGGAGGCCTTGAAAATGATCCCAGGGCTGGAGCCTCTCTCCTGTGCAGGAGCCCAAAGAAAGCTAGAGGTGTCCAGTCCGGAGTAGAGAAGGCTCTGAGAGACCTTGTTGTGACCTTTCAGTGTACAAAGGGGCTTATGGGAAAGGCACAGAGAGACTTTTTACCACGGTCTGCAGTGCCAAGACCATGGGTGAGGGCTGTACACTGCCAGAGAGCAGGGTAAGATTGGACATAAGGAAGAAATGTTTTATGGTGAGGGTGGTGAGGCCCTGGCACTGGTTGCCCAAAGAAGCTGTGGCTGCCACATTCCTGAAAGTGCTCAAGGCCAGGTTGGACAGGGTTTGGAGCAACCTGGGATGGTGGAAGGTGTACTGCCTGGTGGCAGGTGGAAGGGTAGACCAGACGATCTTCGAAAGTCCCTTCAAACCCAAACCTTTCTCTGTTTATTTCTCTCTTTCAGCCTTTTTGTTTCCTTCTGAGAAAGGACAAAAGACTTCCTGCAGAGATGGCTAGGAGTCTCAGGGAGATATCAGGCACTGACCTGTCTCCAGGAGATGCAAAGCTGCTCAGAGAGCTGACTGGAGGAGTTTGGGGCTGCAAAGTCTTTTTCCCCTCTTGCAACAGTTTTCTTGCCCAAGTTCCTCTGGGAGGGGAAGGCAGGGCAGTTGAGTAGGGGGAGGTGGTGTATGGATTAGAGGGGTTGGGATGTCCTGGGTAAGGATTAAGAGACAAACAAATAATGCAGGTGTCACTGTGGGAGTCTACTACAGACCACCCAATGATGAGACCATTGAATGACACCTCCAAATCAACTGCCTTTGTCCTTATGGGAGACTTCACCTTTCCAGATGTTAACTGGGAACACCACACAGCTGGCACAAATAGGTCCAGAGGATTCCTAAAGTCCCTGGACAATGACCTTGTTGTACAGGTACTCACGGAGCTGACTTGCAGAGGTGCCCTCCAGGATTTGTTCCTTGTTACCAGAGAGGGTCTCATGGGTGAAGTGGCACTTAGAAGCCATCGTGGCCACAGCAATCATGAAGCCACCAAGTTTAAAATCTATGGTGACACCAGGAAAAGTGCCACAAAATTTCAACCCTGGATATGAGGAGAGCAGACTTCAGGCTGCTCAGGGAACTGGGAAAATGTTTCTGAGGGTGCTGGGGTGCATCAGTGCTGGCCACTTTTTAGTCACCACCTTCTAAGGACACAGGAGCAGCAATTCCCAAATGTCAGAAGTCAAGCAGGTGCAGCAGAAATCTTGGCTGAGCAGGACCTCCTGAGCAGGGATCTTCTGGAAGAAGGCAGACCCATCACGACTTCTGGAGCAAAGGCAAAGAAAGGAAGCTGTATGCCCAAGGGGAGCGAGGTCAGGTGATGTGGGATGACAATAGAGAAACTGCTCACCGCTGTGGGGAGAAAATTCGTGTGGCCAAAGCTCAGCTGGAGCTGAAGTTGCCAATACTGTGCAGGATGACAAAAAGGGCTTTTTTAAATACATCAATAGCAAAAGCAAGCACAGAAATTACATATTCCTGTTCCAGGATGAATCTGGTCACCTCACAAACAGGGACAGAGGCAAGACAGGGATGTTTAATTTTTTCTTTGCCTCTGTCTTCAACACGGATGGCAGACTAAGAGGGTCCCAGTGCCCTGAGCTGTGAGAATGATCAGCTCCCAGTCGACCCTGAACTTGTGCGGAATCTGCTCCAGCTGGATCCCTGTCAGTCCACGAAGCCTGATGGGTCCTGATGGCTCCCCCCCAGAGCCCCTAAACAGCTACAGCGGCGGCGGAGCTCCGGCGCCACCCGGAGGTTCAGAGTGGGAACTGCAGCCCCCCCCTCCCCGGGGGGCAGAATCGGGAACGGGGGCGGGACGGAGCCGGGACACAGGGGGATGGGGAGGATGGGGGAAGACGGGGTACATGGGGAGAGTGGGAGGAATGGGGAAGGGGTGGCTGGGGACAAAGGGGACATGGGGGTGATGGGGCACATGGGGAGGGGGAGGCCAGGGATGTGGGGGACATAGGGGAAGGGGATGAGGATGGAGTGGAAGTAGAGAGCGGGGCGTGGAACACTAGTGACAGTGCCGGGGTGGGAAGCCCAAGCCAGGGGAGCTGCCCAGCAGTGAGGGCCTGAAGCACTCCATCACCCCCCCAGGTCTGGGAGAGGAGGGGAATTGGATGCCTGTCACCCCCCGAGGCACCCTCCCACTCTTAGGGGGCAGGACCTGCGCACCACAGAGGTCATGGAGGCCTGTCCCATCAGGCTGCGTGTGGAGCTGGGGGTCCCTCCCCAGGGTGATGGTGGGGTGGCCATGGACCCAAACCTGCTGCTGCAGCTCGCCCAGCAGATGGGCTGAGGGAGTGCTGTGCCTCACAGGGACAAGGTGCTGAGACAACCCAGGGCCAGGTCCAGAAGTGTCCCCATGTCCCCACCACTGCCTGCAGTGGGGCTGTGGATGCCAGGGGAATGCCTCAGTGGGGTAAGGGTCCCACTGCCACTCTTGGGGGGCTGGGGGTCCCTAGGGTACTGCAGCACAGCCAGGGAGGCCACTGATGCCACTGGGGTCTGGGGATCCCTTGGGAATTGAAGCAGGGGGACACACTGATGCCATTGGAGGGCTGGGGATCCCACTGCTACTTTGGGGACCTAGGGATCCCCTAGGTACTGGAGGGGAATAGGGGGCTGTTAAGTTAAAGGATCTGAGTTGGTTTGTCCCTTTGGCAATGACACCTAGAGAGCACAAGTCCCTGCTGGTGCTGGATGTGCCCAGAGAGAGGCCATCCCGCAACTCCTCGGCTCTCCTACAACTCCTGAAGATGGCGCTGGCTCAGCTGATCTGCGATGGAGAAAAACTCTGCTACCTCTGGAGCAGTTTGAGTCACTAGAACAGTGACTCTTGTCCTGCTCTCACTGTGGGCAAACACACTGTCTTCGTTTGCCCTCCCCAAGGGACACAGGCAGGTGGCCTAGAAAAATGCAGCTCCTTTCCAGCAGGCACAGCATCTCCCTGATAATGACACACACAGACACAGAGCCAAAACCTCCCTTTCGTCTGCGAATTCTGGAAGCATGAGAATTTTCCTTATCCAAGTGAATTTGCAGGCAGCAAGTCCTGGGCAGGGCTGCCCAAGAGCTTCATCTTCCAGGCAGATGCTGGTGGGTCTCCACTCCTGATACAGTAGGATTTGGTGTCAGGGGAATGAGCGAGCCCCCACAATGGCCCAGACGGCACTGCTGTCCCTGGGGCAGAGAAGCAGCTGCGCAAAGTGCTGGGATGAGACTGTCCCAGGATGCTGAGACACCTTCCACTGGAACAGGTTGCTCCAAGCCCCATCCAACCTGGCCTTGAATACTTCTAAGGATGGGGGCAGCCACAGTGTCTCTGGGCAACCTGTATGTTTCTCCACTCTCAGTGTAAAAAATTTCTTCCTTGTATCTAGTCTGAATCTCCCTTCTTTCAGTTTAAAACCATCACCTTTCATCCTATCACGACAGGACCTGCTAAAAAGTTTGTCCCCATCTTCCTTATAAGCCCCTTTAAGTACTGGAAAGCTGCAGTAAGGTCTCCCCAGAGCAGAGGGTCAGAATCCCCTCCCTGCCCTGCTGCCTATGCTGGGGATGAGCTTGGATAAGCCCTGTGGCTGCTCCAGCCCATGCAACAGACCCTGCAGCTGAACCAGAGCCCCAGCCAATGCTGGGACAAGTCACCTCCAGACACAAGGAGAAATGGGCATGCATGTCAGCTCATTTAGGAAAGGAGGACAAGGAGTCCAAAGCAGGGTTATCACAGGAACAGGAGGAAGAGACAGACCAAGAGGTAACCACTCAATCCCTGTTCCTGAGTGAGCTGTGGGATATGTAAAAATATTTCAGCTGTCATCCAGGTGGGTTCATTATCACCTGGCTGCTCCAATGCTGGAATAACTGGGTTAGTATCATGGAATTAGAAACTAGGGAAGCCAAGCAGCTGGGATTGCTTTCTAGGGAAGGGGGCATTAATAAGGCAATTGGAAGAGGGACACAGGCCCTCATCCTCTGAAGGCAACTCCTGCCAAGAGTGAAGAAAAGGTATTCCTACGGGGGAGATGTTGTTATGTTGCCCAGGCAAGTGGACCACGATGGAGAGAGGTATCCAGTACCTGAAGGAACTGGCCATGCTCAACACGGTTTATGATGACACGAACAACACACAGTTACTCACAGAGCCAGACGAAGCTCAGTGCACGTGACCCACGTGGAAGAACTTCGTACGGAGCCACCACTCTCATTTCCCAGCTCATTGGCAGTGATGGCCTGGAGAGACAAAGTGGCAACCATGGTGGATGAAGTGGCTCATCAGCTCCAGGAGCATGAAGACAATATCTCTTCCTCCTTCATCTTCCCTGTGGAGAAACTGCCCTGGGAGTTCCAGCATTTCAGAGAGGAATGTCCTACTCCCACCCATATGGACCAGCCTCTCAGCTACAAACAGCAGGCACCCTTTCACTCAAGGGAGGATAGAGAAGGTGCAAACCACCAGAACAGCTGGGCTGCCTGCCCCAAACCCCCTAAGAGGGGGACCACAAACCAGTAGTCATTACTTGTACCTGGAAAACCAGTCCATCCCCCCCAGAGCACTTGGGAACTGGCCCTACCCAGCTTAGGCAGGCACCCCTCTCATTCGCCTCTACCCCCTGGGTTCTGCAGGACCAGTCCAGCACCCTGCAGACCCTGTAGGAACAGAACCCACTCATGGACAGCTCCAGGGGTCAATCAGTGGTTTCAGACTAATGGTAGAATGATAAACACAGATCAGCAGCACAATTATCTGGGTTGAAATGGCAGCAAACCCAGGAACTCACCAGTTCTTGTGTGAGGTGTGGTATGCAGATACTGGACAGTGCATGAGGTGTTGCAATGCTGTTGCTGGGGACACTAGTACGAGGTTGAGATTGAGGACTGGGACAGGCAGAAGAAGGAAGGTGGGCTGCAGGCTGAGGAGGAAACAGTGCTCTGTGTTCACCTCCATTTATGCTGAAGGCCATACTATGGTCTTGGCCAAACAACTTCAATTTCTGGGCATATTTGGCACACTGCAGTGCTTTGTCCCGGTCTCAGGTCATTGGTCAGTGCCGGAAACCCTCAGCTGATGGCCTGAGCAGTGTTCTGGTTTAGCTTGGTGTAACTTGTCTTTCTACCTGTGTCGGCATTTGCTAGTCACCTGTGTCTTTCTCTTTGGAGGAATGTTCTTTAGGAAGTTCTGCAGCACAAATCTTCTCCCTTCATCAACCCATCACAGCATGCTTGCATTTAATGCTGCTGCTCAACATTCTTTCCTCTCAGAGTTGTGAGTAGACTCTCCATCTGGAGGAGAGCTGTTCACCTCGCGAAGAAAACGCCAGGAGCAGATGAACTGCGGCTAAATGTGGACCCAATGGCCATGACTGGCTGCCACAGGCCAGAGGTCACTTTGGGTCTTGCTGCTGGGGAGGTTGAGCTCCATGAAGTTCACATTTCTCTTCCCAGGGAGCGCCAGTGTGGTCATGCCGGGAGCCTGTCCTAGGTGTGGGGAAGCATAATGGGGGCAAGAGACAGGTGTCCTCCCCTGTGGGACTTGACACTGGTGGGGAGCAGGAGCTGCAGGGAGCCTTCAACCGGGCTGGAGTGTCCCCAAGGGGGTGCCGGGGTCCACGGGGGAGACCAAGGGCCCAGAGCCTCACAGGGCTGGGGCTGGAGGGAAGTACTGGGCACTAGCCATGGAGTCGTGGCAGAGCCCATGTCCCATCCCCCCCAGCCTGCTGCAGCACCCCTGGAGCTCCCACCCCCTTCGTGCTGCATGGAATGGCAGCGGTGCCTCAGTATAGCGCAAAAAACCTTCCCTTGTGCTGTCCCGGTGCGCCGTGGAAAGGCCTCGCCGCGCCCTGGCCTGTCTGCAACCCCAGGCCCCTCTGAAGCTGCCCAACCCCAGTGGCTCCCGGCCAGAGGGTAATGGGGCAGAAGCTGCTGGCAGTTTCACCTTCCGCTCGCACTGTGTGCTGCATTGCCAGCACTGGGGTCACCTCATACACATCAAGGCCTCGCTCCAAGGCAGACCCCACGGGGGTTGCTATGGTGTAGTTCCAAGTGCAGGAAGGGGTGAGGGGAGCAGCAGTGCCCTTCAGGTACTGTGGGTGAAAGTGGGACAAAGGGGCAGACCTCCCCTTGTTGGGCCCACAGGATACTAGTCTACTCCCATCCACGCATCCTTTAAACTGGAAGCTCCAGGATCACTCAGGAGCTGGGCACCCACGCATGAATCAGGAGCACTTATCACCCCACTGCAAACTGAGACTATGCCAAACATGGGATCTTATCAGAGCTGGGCACCCCCCAACTGGGATCACTACGACCCCCCCAACAGGGACCACTGGGGATCTCAGAGAGCCACCCCCTAACTGGGTTGCTGTAGTAGGGAGCACTGGGATCCTCCCAGCCTGAAACTCTTCTTACTGGAGCCATTGGGAGTCCCATCTTCACAGCATAGCAAACACCAGCTGTGCCCAAGGTCACCGGCTGACAGAGACCCACAAGGAACCCAAAGGTGGGGGTCACCACCTGTCCCCATACTTATTGCAGTCCCACAGCAGTGGGTAGAGAAGGGAAGGGGGGCCCTTTCCTAGATGCAGCACTGAGGACCCCCACAGATCAGCTCAGTGCCAGGACCAGCTGGTACCCCCTCCTTCCTTTCCCACCAGCCCCACCCCCTGCCTGCTCCAGCTGGGGGACGGAAGGGGGCTGCTGTGGGTTAACTCGTTTTATTTAGACTCAAAGGTAACTGCGGCCCAGTGGGACCGTGTACGTGGGGCCAAGACCCAGTAGAAACGCAGCAGTACGTCGGGAATGGGGCAGGAGCGGGTGAGCTGCAGCAGGGCACAGCGCCCAGGCTGCCCGAGGAATGGTCAGTTGGTGAGAAGAGGGTCTACGAGAGCTGCCCACAGTCGGTGATGGTGATCTTCTTGCTCGTTTTGCCATCCTTGGAGCCACAGCGCTCCATGGCCTCCACCACATTCATCCCCTCCTTGACACGGCCGAAGACAACGTGCTTTCCATCCAACCTGCGGAAAAACACAAGTCACAGCTGGTCCCCGATGTCCCCACAGGACACTTCCCTGCTGGGGACTCCCAAGCCTTTCCTCCCACAGTCCCCGACTCACCACTCAGTCTTGGCAGTGCAGATGAAAAACTGGGAACCGTTTGTGTTGGGGCCAGCGTTGGCCATTGACAGGATGCCAGGGCCTGTGTGCTTCAGGATGAAGTTCTCATCAGGGAACTTCTCCCCGTAGATGGATTTGCCTCCGGTGCCATTGTGGCGTGTGAAGTCGCCACCCTGTGAAGAGACTGGCATTTCAGGTCACAGATGCAGGAGAGCACCCTGGAATCGGGAGCAGTGGCCCCTCCGCACGCTGCAGGCAGGAGGCAGAGCTGCCCTCCCACCCCAAATCTTCCAGAATCCAACTCTAAGACCCACATGAGTGACATAACCACCTCGCCCACCCACCCACCTCCCCACTGCGGTGGGAATGCCACGCACCTGGCACATGAACCCAGGAATGATCCTGTGGAAGCAGGACCCCTTGTAGCCAAATCCCTTCTCACCAGTACTCAGGGCACGGAAGTTTTCTGCAAAGGAAGAAAAAAATCACCATGAATAGCCTGTTTTGTTCAGAATTCAGAACACCACTTGGTTTTGGTGCAGCTGCAGTGTGGCCAGAGCTGCTCTACCAACCTGCTGTCTTGGGGACCTTGTCTGCAAACAGCTGCAAAGAAAGGAAAGACATCTGTCAGGCTAGGGTGGTGACTGACCACTGTCCCCCGCTCCCCAGGGCCACCCCCAGACTGCGGGGACCCGCTGCCGGGAGGTGGATCCTAGCCGTGCCCGCAGCTGCAGAGCCCTCCCTGCCTGACGCTGATGTGTGGGAGCTCCAACTCAAAACCATCGCACTTCACATGTCACCAACGAACGTTCGCTTCGCTGGCCTGGATTAAATTAATATGCCTGGAGCCCTCCCGGGCGGGGCGCACGTCGCCTCCCAGAGCTCCGGGGGGATTTTGGGCAGGATGCGCCACCCGTGCGGGCACACAGCCCCGGCTCTGCAGCAGCCACGGCGCCCGAAGCCGGCCCGGCCGTGCCACGGATGCTCCGCGCCCCGGGCGGGGCGACAAATGCTTCGCCCTCCAGCGACAGTCCCGTGGCGATCGGGTTGCCGCCGCTCTCCGCCAGCATCCTCAGATCCGAGAAGCATCGCCCAGGGGTTCGACGCGGCTCATCCCGGTGCTCCGGGAGCCCCGTGATAAAATGGCGGCGCGGCAGCCACGGCCCCGACCCGCAGTGGGGGGAGCGGCCGCGCCCCCCCGGCCCCGGGGCGGGGCGGAGCGGAGCCGCGGCGGCGCGGCGGGAAGGCGGCCGGGGGTGAGGCCAGCGGGGCCTGGCGGGAAGGGGGAAACGGCGGAACCGAGCGCGGCGGTGACGAAGGGGGCAGAGGGGTTCCCCCGGGCGACGGTGCGCCCTGCGCTGGCACCGCACCACCGCCGTTCCCCGGGCGAGTCGGGCCGCGTCTCGCGGCGCTGTGAGCCCGCGGTGGGCCCGGTGGGGCCCTTTGTTCGCCCCTCCGGGCCGGGGCCGCGCAGCCCCGCGGCCAGTGGGACGCGCCCCCGCCGCGCACGCGCACCCACCGCCCGCCGGCCCCACGCGTCCCGGCGAGGAAATGGCGGCGGTGCCCCCCGCCCCCCCCGCGCCTACCTCGAAGGTGACGCGACCCAGGGGCTCGCCGTTGGCGGCGATGTCGAAGAAGACGACGGGGTTGGCCATAGCGAGGCAGGAGCGAGGCAGGAGCGAGGCACGAGCGACTAGTCCGTGCGGCGAGCGCGGCGCAGCAGAAGGAGATTGGCGCCCCGCCGCCCCTTATATACGGCCGAGGAGGGCCCGCCTCTCCCGCGGCGCCGGCCAACGGGCGCTGGCGGAATGGCGGAGTGGCAGCGCAGCTGGCCAATCAGCGGCTCCGCGTTTGAAAAGGGGGGGAAAGGAGGGAAAAAAGCGCGGGTGGGGCGGGGGCCGCGGGCCGGCGCTGGGCAGGGCGCGGCGCGCATGCGCGGTGCGGGGAACTGGGGGGCGAGGTGCGGGGTCGGGCCGCCGTACGCGACAGGACCGGGGGCGGCGGGGATGCGGCAGCACCAGTCCTGCAGTACGGGCAGCCCCTCGCCCGCCCTGGGAAAACCCCCGATTTTCCCCCTCCGCCGCGGGACTACAGCATCGCCCGCCTGGCCCCGGTTAATGATTGACGCCACAGGCCCGGTTCACGGCCCGCCTGGGCTGCCGCTGCCCGAGGAGGGGGCGGAATTCCCCTGCCACCGAGGGACCCCCCCCACCTCCCCGCCCGGGGAGGGGACATGATCCCACCACCACCCGGGACACCCCTCACCCTCTCTGCCCGGAAAGGGGTAGGGATCCCCCTTCCCTGCTCGAGGAGGGGTCCTGGGGTCAGACCCCCAGCGAGATGACAAAGGACAGGGCACATATGACCCTGCAGGATTCTTTAATAGCCATCGGGGATGTACAGGGCAACTGGGCTTGGGGGCAGCAGGGGCTGAGCCCCTCAACCCACACCAGGCCCATGCAGTACGAGGGGCAGCAGCATTTGCACATTGATATGGGGACACGGGCAGCCCCGCAGTGACGCACTTGCCTTTAAATACGGGGAGGTATCGAGGGCGGGGGGGTAGCAGTAGTGTTTCTACACTATGTACAGCCTTGTGCTTCTGGGGGGGGCTCAGCCCATCTGTTCCATCGCAGCCCTTTGAGAAAGCCCTCATAGTGGGGCGTCCCAGCTCTGCGGTGGGCAGGGGCACGCAGTGCTGCCCCCCAGCCCTGGCGGGGGCAAGGATGGCTCAGTTATTCTCGAAGAGGGAGAGGAGGTCATCATTGCTGCTGCTGGGGAGGTCGGGGGGCCCCAGGTAGGAGAGCAGCTCATCGGGATTCGTCAGCTCAGGCAGAAGCTGGGGGCAGCAGTGTGTGATGATTGGCCCCCCACAGCTTCTGCCCACCTCCCCACAGCAGCTGGGGTCCCAAGCCAGCAGTGGGACCCCTGGCCGCTCCCCCCGGTACTCACGTCGAGGGCAGGCTCCGAGCCATCACCTGCCGTGGCCATGCTGGGCGCAGGGGGGAAGGCGAGATCAGCAGCGTGGGCTGGGGGACCCAGAGGAGGCCGTGCCACTGCGCTCCGAGGGTGGAGCATGGGGGCTGGCTGGATGCCTGAGGGGGTGCTGTGCAGCCCTGGCTGCACCGGGGGGTGGGATGGCTCCATCCGTCCCGATGGGGGAAGCTGCAGAGGGGGGGGAAGAGAGCACGGCCATAAGACCCTCCCTTCACTGGGACCCCCAGTGCTCCCAGTGAGATGTAGGGGCCTTGGGCATAGCCGCCCCACTCGCAGTCCAGCTGACCTGTGTGGGCAGAGGGGGCACAGAGGGTTTCTCAGGGGCCAGGAGGCCGCCAGGGATGTTGGGCTGGTAGGAGATGGAGGGGGGGCCTGGTGTGAAGTCACTCAGCGTTGGGGTGCCAGGGGCGCCAGGGGGAGGGAAAGGCTCTGGGAAGCCCCCAGGTCCTGGAAAGCTGGAACCTATGAGAGGAAATGGGGCGATTGGGACACACACACACAGGGGCAGGGTCCAGTCCTGTCCCCCATGGGTCTCCCCATACCCGGGGTGCTGTAGTCAGCAGCAGCCCCTGCCGGAGGCTGTGACAGTGCCGGGAAGGGCACAGAGCTGGGCCCCAAGGCTGCAATCATCTCCATGATGTTAGGTAGCACCATGTGAGTAGGACTGAGTGTCCGGCACCGCTTCAGCACCGGCCCCTCCGGTTCCTCCTTGACATGGATGTCAGGTTTGATTGGGACGGGTTTCCAGCTGCAGGTCGGGTCAATGGTGATCTCTTCATGTTCCGAACTGAGGGCAGCAGGAGGGCAGGGGAGGTGAGGTTGGGACATCTGCTGCACAGCCCCGCCAGTGATGGCATAGGGCCAGGCATGGATGGATGGATAGATGGACAGTCAGAGCAAGGGCACTTACTTCTGGATGTATATCAGGATGCCCAGCATGTACTGGTCCACCTCCAGGCCCTCCAGCAGGGCCGTCTTACTGTAGGCAGGGTGCAGGCAGAGTGAGGGCAGAGAACCCTGGCAGGAACTTCCCCCTGCAAGGCAGGAACCACCCTCCCCCGCCAGGACAGGAAACATACCCCCTCTCCCCTGCAGGCAGGGACACCAGGGCATGGCCCCACTGCAGCCCCCACTCACTTGCAGACAGGACACCGCCATGTCCCCCTCTCACAGTTGAGCTGCAGATACGACTCAAGGTCGAAGCACTGTGGGGGAGACCAGCAGCTGAGCCAGACGAGGGCAGGATATTGGGTGAGGAACACCTCCCAGCACCCTGCCACCACCAGCCCTACCTGTATGTGCCGGCAATCATGACCCCTGGCTGGGAGCTGGATCCTCCGGAAGGTGATGGGGCACTTGAGGGACACCTTGATGGCCGTCTGCTCCACACCGTCCTCACCGTTGGGCCCTGGGGTCCCTGGGATGGTCCCACTGCTGAAGTTGCGTTTGACTGGGGAGGTGGGGACAAGGGGCACCAAGGGTCAGAACCGGGACAATGGGATGGGGTGGCACTTTGGTGGCACCTAGGCAATAGTGCCCCATCACCCCCATCCTGCTGTGGCCCGTGACCAGGGTGTTCCCCTGCCATGCTGCAGCCCCCGGCCCCCAGGAGCTGGGTGCTCACTTTTGGTGATGCAGTGCTCAGCGGGAAGTAGGCGCTTCTTGATGAGCCCCTGCAGCACCGAGCGTACGGAGGGCCGGTGCACCAACTGCAGGACGAATAGGTGGGACTGCGGAGAGATGGGGAGGCTGAGTTGCAGCCCCAGCTATCACCCTCCCAGTCCCAGGACCCGGCTGTGACTCACACAGCAGCAGGCGGTGACAGTGATCTGGATGGTGTTCCGGCCGGGCTGGCAGACGTGCTTCAGGTAGAGCGGCTTGTGGGAGGTCTTGTTGTCACCACGCTCGATGGTGAGCGGTGTGGCATTGACACTCACCTGCACAGAGGCCGGCCAGTTGGTGTTCATCTGCCGATCCTCGTGGTGGTAGCACTTGAACTGCAGTTCCAGGTCAGGCCTGGGAGCAGGCAGAGTGTGTGAGGGCAGAGGGCGTGCTCGCACGCGAGCCACCACACTGGGTGTCACCCGCACTGGGTGCTGCACTGCACCATGCAGAACCTTGCTGTGCCAAGCCACACCATGCACCACCATGTCATACAGCACTGTGACAAACCCCACAGCACCATAGCACTGCACTGTGCCAAGCCACACAATGTCCCACCGTGCCATGCCAAGCCACACCCCAAGCCACCACACGCTGCAGCGACATGCTGAGCCACCGTGGCACTACCTTAAACCATGGCAAATACCACTGAACCAAACCACACATCACATCATGATGCAGCACAACGCTGTGCCAAGCCACACCAGGCCACACACTGTCATGCCACATGGCACCATGCAGCACCCAGCTGTGCTGCCCAGCGCTGCCTCACATGGTGCCGCACAGCACCACCTGAGCAGCGCTGTGTGACACCACACCTGCAGCCCGCACCTCATCATGAGGGTCTTGTAGACAGAGTCACGCAGCTGGAAGACATGGTTGCTGACGGCCAGATTGTGCTGCAGGCGGAAGGGCTCCAGCACCACGCCGTCCCGTACCGGGAAGGTCAGCCGCAGCTCCTCACCGGGGGCTGGCCCTGCGGGGTGCCGTCAGCAGGAACCCCTGTGCCCCAGCCACACCCCAGCCACTCCCCGCACGCTGCACGGGGATCCACCTCGCAGGAAGCCCCCCACACCTCAGCAGTCTCATCCACCCAGGACAGACAGCCCTATGCAGGAAGCTCTTCCTACCCAAAGTGGCTCCACCCCCACAGCAGTGGCCCCTCCCACCCCATGCAGGAGCCCATCCCACTGAAGGCCCCTCCCACTCCAGGACACCCCACCCTATCCAAGCCCCTCCCATTCCAGGAGGTCCCACCCACAGAACAGGAGCCCCTCCCACCAAAGCCACCACTCCTGATAAAGCCAACCCTCCCCCCACCCCCCGGGGCCACACCCTTTTAATAAGTCCCTCACCCCACTCAGTCCCACCCTCGCAGCAAGCCTCTACCACCTGCCTCCACTGGCCCCAAACCCTGGCAATGGCCACGCCCCCTGTGCTGACACCCCTCCCCTCCCACCCTGACTTTAAAGGGGGGCCACACTGCCAGAAATGGGCCCCACACTGTGAAGTCCCCCCCTTCCCACTCTGGCAGTCCCCCTGACCAGGGACACCTACCCGAAGGGGATGGGTGCAGGGGGGTGATGTTGGGCTTCATGTCTGGCAGGAAGGGTGACTTGACATCCTGACCAGGGGACGTGTAGGTGGGGATGCCGCTGCCCGGCGTCATGGGTGGTGTGGGGTTCCCGGCCAGCGGCGAGCTGGGGTACCCCGGCAGCAACCGGCCTGGCTGCAGAGGCACCGCGCACCCTCAGCTCCCGGCCGGGCCGGCACAGCCCCCACCCCACCTGCTGCCGGACTCACCCCGTTGACGGCTGCTTGGCTGTAGGTGCTGAAGCTGGTGCTCTGCCCGTTGAACTGGTCAGCAGACTGTGGGAGGAGGAGGGTCCCCAGAGGCTGGCACCGGGGGACCACAGACACCTGGACCCCCACCTCGTGCCCACCGTGCCCTCTGCAGTACCTTGTAATAGGGTCCAGCACTGCCTGAAGCGGAGAGGTACTGGCCCATGCCCTGCTGCAGCCTGTGGCCGGGGTAGGAGGGGGACGGAGCGGAGGACTGGGGGGCGCTGGGGGCATACTGGGCACCAGCCACAGCATACTGCCCGCCCTGGAGGTACTGCTGCGCTGGGTACCCCTGCAGGGCCAGGGTGTCAGCACCAGTGGGAAATGGGGTCCCGGTACGCCACAGCCTTCATCGACGCAGTGCTCACCTCGTTGGAGTATGCCCGCTTGAGGCTCTGGCGGGGTAGCTGCTGGCTTGGGGGGGGACCAGGGTAGGCGTGCTGGGGCACTCGTTGCCCACCATACAGGGAGCTGGTGCCAGGTGCCCGCACCGGACTCATGCTCACAGGGGAAATGCCAGAGGGGGCCATGACACCTGCCATGCCAGCTGGGCTCATGCTGGTGCCACGGGGCCCAGCATGGGGCAGGAACTGGTTGCTAAAGGACTGCCCTGTGCCCATCTGCAGTGGGGAAGAGAAGGAGGTCAGGGCAGGGCCAGGGCAGCTGTCAGCTCCTCATTTCTGCCACAGCCAGGCTCTTACTGTGCTGTACTGGCTCAGCTCCTGGCTCTGCTTCTCTTGCAGTGCTGCCACTGTCGCTGTGGCCGTGGCCGTGGCTGTGGCAGCAGCAGCGGCCACGGCGGCAGCAGCCGCTGCCTGGGTGAAGTCAGCGGGGGCCCGGCCAGCATGTGAGGAGAGCCCAATCCCACCAGGACCGCTGGGGCCGCTGGTGTAGCTGGAGAGCAGAAAGGCAGGAAGGGGCATGTGGTGGCCCTGCGACGGGGCACGTGCCAGGCCAGGGTGCACAGGGCTGGCCTTACCTGGCAGCAAAGCCTGGCCCGCTGGGGTAGGCGTTGCGGCCGTAGACACCCGGCTGCATGTACCCCTTCCCTGGTGCCCCCTCAGCGAAGGGCTGCTGCGGCAGGAATGGTGGCGAGCTCATGCCCGAGCCGGTGCCTGCCATGCCAGGCAGCAGCGGGGTATTGGAGCTGCTCCCCCCAGGGCCCATGGGGCTGCCAAAAACCTGGGGGGTGGGGTGGGAGGCAGTGGGTCAAGCACGGGCAGTGGCGCCCAAGTGCTGGGGGTCCCTGGGGTGGGAGTGCTGCAGGTACCTGACTCTGGGAGGGGTTGCTGACACCCCAGACGGTGGTTACCACGGAGAGGGATCCCGGCGGCTGATTGGTGCTTGGTTGCCAAGGAACAGCCTCGTATGCAAATGAACCATCACTAGAAAGAAAAACAAATTAATGAAGATGAAGGACAGAGGGATGGAGGGACAGAGGGAACCGGGGGATGGAGGGAACAGAGGGATGAAGAACAGAGAGGATGGAGGAACGGATGGATGCATGGGGGGATGGATGCATGGGGGGACGGAGGGACGCTGCCCCGGCGCCCACCCGTGGGGCGCAGGCGGCAGCGAGGGTTTCATGGGGTTCATGGAGCTCATCGGTGGGTGCGGGCTGGGTCTTCCGAGGCCGCGGCAGGCGCTGCGGAACGGCGGCACCGTCTGTCACTGGGGCTGCGGGAGGCAGTGGAGCGGCGGGTGAGGGGCGGCCGCCTCCAGAGGGGCCGGGGCCGGGGGGGTGCAGCCCGGAGCCTGCGCGACCCCCCCAGCCTCCGCGGCCGGGACTTGGCGTCCGGCCCAGTCTGGCCCGGGGCGCCGGCCGGCACGCGCCGCCCCCGCTCCAGGCCGCCCCCCCGCGCCGGCCACCACGGCGTCAGACCCCCCCCGGGGCGGCGGGCACCGGGCTTCCCTTGCGCCTGCGGGCGGGAGGAACCGCGGGGACTTCCCGGGGCAGGGACGCAGTCCCCTCGCGGCACTGCCCCTCGCCGCCCGGGGTATTTCCATCCGGGCCCGGCAGCGAGGCGGGGGGGCTGCGGGGTCACCAGCGCTTTCGGTTCCTCCCGGCCCCGCGGGAGGGCGGCTGAGATGGGATGGCCGCGAGGGAAGGGACGACGCGGAAACAGGGGACACCCGCGCCGGGCCTGCCCCACCTCCCGGCAGCCACCACCGCGGAGCCACGGGCCCCGGGTGCCCCTCGCCGGCAGTGACAGTCCCCCCCCCCCGCTCCTTCCCCGGCAGCACCGCAGCGCAGGCCCCGAGGCCGGGCCCCCTCCCATTGCCATGGCAACCGCCCCCGCCACCCCCGGCACGGCGGGGCGGCCCGCGGGGGCCTGGCCAGTCCCGCCCGTCCCCCCCCGTCCTCCCGCCCGGCGCTCCCGCTCTCACCGCGGCGGCGGCCCAAGATGGCCCTGGCGGCGCGGGGCGCGCGCGGAGGCTGCGCGGGATCTTCGGCCGCGCGCGGCCGCGGCTCCGCGGGGGGGCGGGGCCCGGGGACGGAGCCGGGCCGCGCACAATGGGGCCGCGCGCTCATCAGCATGCGGGCCCCGCCCCCGCCCCGCCAGGCGCGGGCAGCCGAGCGCGGAGGGCGGGGCTGGGGTGGGGGGCCCGGGCTGCGCAGGGGTCGCGCGTGGCCGCGTGTGATGCGGCGCGCGGCCCCGCGTGCGGGGCGCCGAGGGCGACACGCGTGTGGCAGCGGGACGGGCGCCGTGATCGCGGCGGCGAGACCGCGGGGAGCGCGCGCTTGCGGCGCCGTGCGCGTGCGTGAGCGGGAGTGCGCGCGGGGACGCGGAGCCGCGCGTGCCAGGGAACAGTGCGGTGACACGATGTGCGACCCGGTGTGTGACAGCACAGTCACCCCACGTGGCCACGCAGCCCACGTCAGGCCGCATACGCGTGTGCCGGCAGCCTCGAGTGTGCGGGGGTTTGAGGCGCGCATACCCCTCGGCCGCCGCCCTGCAGGTGAGGGACCCGCCAGGCACCGAGGGGCCGGTTCTAGGGCCGCCGACAGCGACTCCTAGCTGAGGTCAGCCCCCTTGCCCCCACCCCCCAGGGCCTCCCACGGGAGGACACAGCACCCAACACCAGCCCTGTGGGTGCAGGGGCTCAGAGTCAGAGGTTGGTGCTCCCCGGGACAGGCAAAACTGAGGCAGGGGCACAACACCCCCACACTTGCGTGGGCCCTTAGGGCAGGCAGCCACCCCAAATCGCTCCTCCAAGAGGCAGCAGCTGCAGGGGCAAGTGTGACACCAGACTGGGAGGAACTGGACTCATTGCACTGGACACACCCAGAGAAGAGCCTCAGGGATCAGTTCTTCCTAAGGTCCCAGGGGGGTGTGGGCCTCACCCACTGTGGCGGGACAGCCCCAAGCCCCTTTCACTCCCAGGGTGACTGCACCGGTGTCACCCTGGCACGAGGCAGACAAGGACTCCAGGCACCAGCATGGGGTTGACATGGTCTGTAGTTCCAGGGGTGGGGGAGGCGAGCAAGGGACAGACAAACAGATAGAGAGATGGAGGAGCATGCTGTGCCACGCCGGGGCTCAGGCCAGGTCTTTGAAGGCATCGAGGTTGAAGGCCGTGTCAAGGAGCCGCTGCAGCTCCGTCAGGTGGGTTTTTTTATTGCCGGTGGCAGGGGCTGCCGCTGGCTCCCGCCCTGCATACCTGCCAGGGAGAAGGTGAGGGTGAGAGGGATCTGCACCCCCCAAACTCCTCCCAGCCTCACAACCACCCACTGCATCCCTACCAGACGGGCTTGGCACGGTTGATGGTGGTGCGGAGCCGAGGTTTGACATAGTCGTAGTAGCCCTGGTTCTTGTGCTCCTCCTGGCACCACACCAGCTCAGCAGATGGGTATTTCTGGGCTTCCTTCTGGAGGAGGTCAAAGGGGAACGGGGAGAGCTGCAGGGGACACAGAGTGGCATCATGAGGGACATGGAGCAGCATCACAGGGGCTGCAGCACCCTCAGCCTACAGGCACAGAGATGGCAGGACCCTGCTTACCTGCTCCACCCTGGTGATGGCCACGTCGGCCTCCATCTGCCGGGCCTTGCGCTCCCGGGTCAGGTCATAGTACACCTTGCCAGTGCAGAAGAGCACCCGCTTCACCTGCTCAGGATTCTGGGCCGCGGGGCCACTATCAGGGATGACACGGAGGAAGTGGGTGCCTGCCAAGGAAGAGAAGGGCGCTGTAAGCCACAGTGGCCAATGGCACAGTGCCAGCAGCTGCTGCACCTGAATCCCATGCCAGCCTCTCCTGGGATCCCAAGAGGCAGAGTCCAGCAGCTGGTACTCAGTCAGCTCCCAGCACAAACCATTATGGTTCTGTGCCACTTGGAGCTGCCAAATTGCAGAGGGCAGTGGCTACCAATGGAGGAAGTGTCACTGAGCCACGTCTCCCCAGGTGCTAGGGTACCAGTCTTGGCCCTGATGAGGAGTGGCTCCCGTGTGCCAGGGAGATGGCCATGGCCTTGCTTGGCCCCTCTTCAACATAAAGAGGCTGCTGCCAGGTGGACTTTACCCAAGGCCACTGGCTCCTGCCCTTCACCCCATGGAGCAGCGTAGGGGGAACACAGGCAGCTCTGTGCTGCTCGTACCTGGCAGCATGTCGTCAAAGCTTGAGCGGGCTTCAGGGTGGCGCAGCAGTGACTTTGGAGTGAAGATTATCAGCTGGAGTGAGGGACAAGAGGCAGAGCAAGTTGGTCAGCCCTGCCAGAAACACCTTCCCTGTGAGCCAAGGCCAGAGCAGCAACCTGCCTGCCTGCCCTCCCTTACCTCCCCTGCCCACCCTGCCTGCCCTCCCCTGCCTGTCCTGCCTGAGCACAGGAGCAGCTGCCAGAGATTTGCTTCTCGCTCAGCTGCTGTGCTCTCCCATATTGGGGACTGTTTCCTGACAGCACTGGCTGTCCCAGTCAGGGTGTCCAATGGGGAGGATGCTGAGGTGCTGCTGGGGGCCTGCCTGCCCCACAGCTGAAGCTGATGGGAAGCAGCTGGATTGGGTTATGTACTGGTGCCTGCCAGCCCTGACAGCTCTGACATCCCTGTGGAGTTCAGGAAGGGGTCACAGCCCCTGCAGCTCACATGAGCTGGCAGCAGCACATGGCACCATGAGGTCCTGGGCCAGACAGAGGCCAACCGCCCGTGTTTGTGAGGTCCAGAAACAATCTGCCCCCAGCCCTTTCTCAGCCTGGCAGGGACACAGCACTGCCCTGCCTGGGCGCCGAGTCGGGCAGAGAGCTGCTGGCACTGACCGGTTTGCGGAAGGGCAGGAGGATCTGGCGCCGGAGGACGTGGAAGAAGTTGGCTGGAGTGGAGCAGTTCACAACGATCCAGTTGCACTCATAGAGCTGGCGCACATCAAAGTCATCCAGCTTCTGACTCGGCCAGCGCAGGTGAGGGGATTTCAGGAAACACAAGGTGCCTCTTGATCTCATGGCTCCAGCAGTGGTCCCCAGTCCTCCCTCCCTCCCTCTCTCCTTCCCTCTTTCCCTTTCCAAAGCACACACAGACCTATAGAGACCTGGGAGATGCTGCAGGGCTGTGCCCCCCACCTTGGTCTGGCCATGGGGCAGCCAGCAACCCCCGCCCATGCTACTTTCAGGGCCACCTCTGCCTTGCACTGTGCTACAGCCCCAGGTTCAATGAACACCTGGGAACCAGGTTCAGCCCCTTTCCCTAAACCCTCCTGGCAACATGAGCCCAGGGCGTCCCACACCTCCTGCCATCGGCAACCACTGTGCTAAGACCACATGGGTATTGCTGCCCTGATCCAGGGCGCGGGAGGGCCAGGCTGAGCTCTGCGCGGCCGCCACTCACAGGGAAGACATCGGGATCATCATTGCACATCTGCAGGAATCGCTCCGGGCGAGCAGAGGAGTGCTCGGGACCCTACAGGGACCAAGCAGGGGGACAGTGAGTGCAGGACAAGGCAGGCACAAGAAGCCAATGCCAGGCACTGCCATGACATGAGCAGTGTTGTGCCACCACTGCCCATGGCTCAGCCTCCAGTGTGAGCTGGGGGAGTCCTTACCATGCCCTCCATGCCATGGGGAAGCAGCAAGACGATGCCGTTCTGCCTGACCCACTTGGCCTGCCCAGGACAGATGAACTGGTCGATGATGCACTGAGCAGTGTTGTGAAAATCCCCGAACTGGGCTTCCCAAAGCACCAGGGCGTTGGGACTGGCCATGGCAAAGCCCAGTTCGAATCCTGAGGGATGGGAGAGTCACAGAGTATTCTGAGTTGGAAGGGACCCACATGGATCATTGAGTCCAACTCTTAAGTGAATGGCCTCTACAGGGATCGAATCTGTGACCTTGGCATTAGCACCATGCTCTAACCAACTGAGCTAATCTCAGTTTAGAGGAGCAAGGGGGTTGAATTACCCTCTCAGAGCAGCCTCACCCTGGGCAGCAAGTGCAGACCCCCTCACTCACCCAGGACACCATACTCTGACAGGGAGCTGTTGCAGACAGTGTACGGAGCCTGGTTGGGCCAGAGGTGGTTCATGGGGATGCAGGTCCTCTTGTCCACGTTCTGATCATGCAGGACATGGTGGCGATGGCTAGAAATTGGGAAAGTGTTACTCCATCATCAGCCTTTGGATCCCTTCCAGAAGGGCTGGAATTGCCTTTAAAGCCTCCAAAAGCAAGGCTTTACCTAAATGTCCCCCTCTCAACGTCCTGGCCGCTCAGGCGGATGTGGATGCCCTCTTTAAGCAGGGAGCCAAATGCCATGTACTCTGCCAGAGCCCAGTCGACTGTCCGGTTCTTCACCATCTCCCCACGGGTTTTCAGAATACGGCTCAAACCTGCCGGAACAGGAGTTGGTTGGTAGCCAGCATGGGAGGGAGCTGCAGTGACACCAGGTTTGTCCCACAACTGGCCGAGGACTGACAGACTGCAAGTGACCAGGGCAGATGGAGGGATGAGCTGCAGATGAGGAATCAGGACTGCAGGGAAGGATCAGCTCCAAAGAAGAGTTACTCCTTGGTTCACTTCCCTTACCCACAGCTCCCTCATGAACAAGTTCTCATAGACTCACAGAGTCTGGGTGGGAAGGGACCTTAAAGATCATGCAGTCTAACCCTTGCAATGGGCAGGGACACCTTCCACTAGAACAGGTTGCTCCAAGCCCTGTCCAGCTTGGCCTTGAACACTTCCAGGGATGGGCCAGCCACAGCTTCTCTGGGCAACCTGTGCCAGGGCCTCACCACTCTCACATGGGAGAATTTCTTCCCAATATCCCACCTAACCCTGCCTGTCAGTGTGAAGCCATTCCCCCTCGTCCCGTAGCTCAAGGCCCTTGTCCAAAGTCTCTCTCAGCTCTCTTGGAGCCCCTTTAGGCACTGGATCCTAAAGGATCTCCCTGGAGTCTTCACTCCTCCAGGCTGGACACCCCTAACTCTCTTGGAGTTCCTGCACAGGAGAAGGGCTCCAGCCTTGGAATCATTTTCAAGGCCTCCTCTGGAGCTGCTCTAACATTTCCAGATCTTGCTTGTGAGGGGGGCCCCAGAGCTGGATGTGTGCTCCAGGTAGGGTCTCAGGAGTGCAGAGTAGAGGGGAATGATCCCCTCCCCAGACCTGCTGCCCACACATACTGAAGCAGTGCAATAGGTCCCTTACGTCCAGGCCACATCCCAGCCCTATCCCACATCTCTCTGGAACAAATGGCACAGCTTCCACAGGCGCCTACCTCCATGGATAGTGAAATCCTCCACTGGCACTGAGCTGGCCACTTGACCAATGTGCGTTAGGTCCTCTTCATTGAGGCCGGTGGATGGACAGGTCATGCTCCGGGGCTGCCCATCCAAAGTGAAAAAACCTGGGGGAGAAGAAAAGTCACCATGCTGAAGGAGCTGTGCCAGCTCCGTGGGAAGAGCTCAGGTCACGGACACCCTCAAGCAAAGGTCGGGATACCAGGAGTGGGGAGAGCACCACCCCACTTCCCCTCCGGTGTGATATACTACAAAATCGCTGCCATGGCTCCAGAGAGGCTGGGTGCTTTGCTAGGGACCTCCAAAATGCTGTCAGCAGTTTACCTGGCCAGGGCGAGTCCAGCCAGTGCTTGATGTGCAAGATCTTCTCATCCTTGGACCTAGCATGGGCCTCCTCGCAGATCTTATCGTACTTGGCAATTTCCTCCTGAAAGGCAGAACCAGGAGGAGGAAAAACATTAGTGGAGGGTCTCCAAACAACGGTGCTGAGCCTGGGGGCTTCGGTGCACACTTGCAAGGGTGATGGGGGGCAGAGGTGGTCCCCACAGCAGGGGAGCCCCAGGGCCATGCTGCTCAGCCTCAGAGAGCAGAGCTGCCCCTTGGGCCCCTGTCCCCTGAGGGACAGCCCAGCTGCTCTCTGAGCTGACAACTTGTGTTCAACCCTAGTGATGCTGCAAAGCAGTCCTGGGGCAAGCAGGACCGACAGAACTGCTGCCATGCATGCTGCTGCCCAAGCAGCAGAACTGGGGCATGAACTTGCCTCAGATACCCCTGGCCACAGCAATCCTGAGCACTGGGACCCGGCTGTGCTGCAGTGGCCCAGCACTGCATGGCCTGTGCCACAGTGATCACAGGGCGATCCTTGAACTAGATGTTCCTGTGCTGTTCAGAGCCGGCACAGTCCAAGGATGAGCCTCGGCTCCGACCTCTGTTGCTGCAAGGTCTGCAGCACTCACCCAACCCCAGCACAACTCTGCCACCTTTAGGTGACAAGCACAAGCAGAAAAGGGCTCACATCACTTCATTCACATCCAGGTCTGAATCACACAAGTAATTTTCCCTGGAGATGCCACCTTCAGTTTTCCTGTCAGGCCACATGGCACAGTACCTCATACTCTGGCTGATTTACCACCCCCTGGGAAATCAGCAGCTCTGCGTATTTCTGCAGCACTGGCTTCTGTTTCCGGATCTGTTTGTACATCAGGGGCTGCGTGAACATGGGTTCGTCCATCTCATTGTGCCCGTTGCGCCTGTAACAAACCTGCCAGGAAGGGAAAGAGCCTTTGAACGCAGCTGCCTGCAACCTACCACTCCAAAAGCACTTGGAGCTACCTGCATCTGTGTTAGGGAGGGTCCAGAACAGCCCAGGAGGGACCCAAGTGCATTCCCACCACAGTCCCAGCTTCAGGGTAAAGCCTTGTGCCACGTTCCTTACCAAATCCACCACCACGTCCTTGTGGAAGGTGCTTCGCCACTCTGCTGCCACATTGCACACGTAGACAACGGCCTCGGGGTCATCTGCGTTGACGTGGAAGATGGGCGCGTTGACTACGCGGGCAACGTCGGTCGGGTACGGGGAGGACCGGGCCATCCGGGGGTCTGTCGTGAAGCCAATCTGTAGAGGGTGAGAGGGAACAGGATGAGCACAGTGTTACCAACTGGATTTGGAACACAGCTCTGCTGTGCAGCTCCTTCTTTAGACACCGACGTCACAGTTGGCTTGGCACAAGGCAGCTGCACTTTGCCAGCTCAGGAAAGTGCCCACGTAGCTCCAAGGGCAGCTCAGCTGCTGTGGCTGAGCTGGGGACGCACAACCTGCCCATCTCCTGCGCCCAGGCACACCCCAGTACCTACTGGACATGCAGGGACAGGCTGGTCCCAGTGAAATGCCTCTGGTTTCCATGGGGGCAGAAGGGATCACGCCTGTGTGATGTCGCACACTGAGCATCAGGTTTTATCATGTCTGCACCAGACTGGGCTCAAAAGCTGCTGCTGTGGAGCAGCTGGGTGGGAGGCACCCCCTGCTGACGCCAGGTTAGGGCTCCTGCCAGGAACACTGGCAGGGAAACAGGTGCTACCGGTTCCAGCTACCACCCAGCCCAGAGCCTGTGGAGGCGGCTCTGCCAGGGACTCATGGGCACAGAGGATTTGCTCCTCACCTGGTTGTTGACCACGACATGGACAGTGCCATGGGTGGTATAGGAGGGCAGGTCACTCAGGTGAAATGTCTCGTACACGATGCCCTGTCCAGCAAATGCAGCATCTCCATGCAGGAGGATGGACATCACCTGGGAGAGGGGAAGCCATGGTGGTCAGCAGGGACAGCAGGCAGGGCACCACCAGGAAAGGGTCCAGCTCTCATCCCCACGAACTTTCAGCATCCCAGAAAGGACATGGAACAGCTCATCGACACATCCAATGCTTTCCCAGGAGCTGCGAGCGGAGCCAGCCGTGGCTGGCACACCATTGGGGAAAGGCCCCCACCGGCCCCCTCCCAGCAAGGATAGCACCCTTGGGGCACCCTGAGCAGGCAGCAGGACGACACCCAGTACACCCCAGCTGGGCAGTGAGTCCCATTTCCAAACACACCCCCCTCAAAGCAAAGCCTTTTTCTCACTGCAGCAAGAAGAGAATAACACCCTTTTACCCCATACTTTCAGCCCAGAAGCCCCATGGGCAGAAGTGGAGCCAGGAGCTGGCTCCAGCGCCAGCGACGTTATTTTGCCGCCGTCCCAGGGGCTGGCTGAGGACACCACTTGCCAGGCAAGGACAGGGTCTGTCTATTTATACCCAGCCCTTGGGGTGTAGGATGGAGGGAAGCACTTTGGATCTCACCCTTCCACTTCTTGGTGTTGAGAAACAGATTTGTGATGAATCAGATGGCAAACAGCCCCCCACAGCCCTTTCCCCACCAGGGTGTGGAGAGCTGCCTCCTGCTGCCAGCTCCAGCTTTCCCAGACCCAGGAATGGTTCTCCTTGCTTACACTGAGATCCTACTGCCAAGTCCCCCAAGATGTGGTGCTCAGATTGCCTTTTGGGAGTGCCCCTCATTTCTCTGCTTTCCAGGCAGGGGTTTGTGCATCTGCTGCACCCACAGCCCAGCTTAGTCAGTTCAGAGATGGAGGAAGCAGCAATGGGAGCCTAGGGTGGATAAGCCCCTCCCAAAGTTATCTCCACAGTCAGTGGGGAAGGATGGGGGAGCAAAGTCAGGGTGACAGCAGGGGCACAGCAAACAAAAAACAGCCAGGTTTCTTCACTTTCCCAACAGCCTATCCACATCAAACCCCATCCAGCCCAGGACATTTCACTGCATATGTGTCTTAGTACCACTCACCTTCTTCCCCTCTGTGTCCCCACAGTAAAACTGCTCTGCCTTAGTCTTGCCTTGAACAACAGGATCAGCTGCCTCCAAATGAGAAGGATTTGCCACCAAAGAAAGGGTGATGTTCCTGTCAGTGACACGGTTAATCCGCCGGTGGTACATTCCCAAGTGGTACTTCACGTCACCAGAGCCCTGATGGAAGGGAGAGGAGAGTCACCCCCGGGAGCATGAGCAGCTTTTGGGACGTGGAAGGAGACCTGAGATAGGGCAGTGTTGACTCCAAGGCTGGAAGAGAGGGGCATTTTTCGGAGGCACTGGCAGAACACAGCAGACACTCACTGCTGGAGCTGACCTGGCACCCAGAAAAGTCTCTCCCAGGTGCCAAACCACCACCAATTTCAGACATGCATCCAGCCCATCTAGGTACAGCTGAAGGTATAGGGGATGAAGCAAGTGTGGTAGGTTGGGGGAAGACACTGGAGAAAGGTAACACTCACCTAAGCTCTGCAAACACTCCCAATGCACTGCCAGGTTCCCTATCAGGGCATCTCAAGGCTGCAGGCTGCTGCTTTCTCACCTTGAAACCCCACTGAAGGTCATGGCAGGATCAAGCCTGCCCAGCCCAGCCCAGCTTCCCAAAAGCCAAACCATCCCAGGTTATCATGCTGAACCTTTGGATCATGAGTGCATCGCAGAGACAGAGCCTGCGGCACAAGCAATTTGGAACTCCGCGCTTTTGGAGCTGCTTTAGAGCCCCAGACAGGGACCAGAGACTGCTGCAAGAGAACAAACCAACTTCTGCTCCCAGCCCCCTTCCCCTCACCTCAGCATCCACCCCAAGGCTTCTTCATGCCCTGGAGAGCCACCAACAGCATGTCTTTGCTGGAAACACTGGCAGTGGCCAGGGCATCAACCAACCCCAGGACAGGCAAGGACAGACCAGCACTGGCACCTACACAAAGGCTCCAATTGTCTGTGTGTGCTTGCAACGTGGAAATACTTACAACACTAATGCCACCGAGTGACACCAGAAGCAGTGGCATAATACAGCCACAGCCCCTGGGGACTGTGCAGGGACAGGCAGCAGCAGCTGCTGCAGGCAGGGGAGGAGCTCACCTCATCAGCAGCCTCCAGCTTGGAGTCAAACTGGCAGAAGATCTGCTCCAGCTCTTTCCTGATCACGTTGGCAAGAACATTCAGGCGTCCCCTGCAAAAGCAAGACCGTTGCTGGCAGTCATCAAATACTGATGGTTACCTGCTACCCTCCTGGCACACCTCCTGTGACAGCTGTAGGGTCACCTAGGGATGAGGACTCCCTAAAAGGATCCTGCAGGGATGGTTTGGCTGTCCTCAGCACAGGGATGGTTTGGCTGTCCTCAGCACAGGGATGGTTTGGCTGTCCTCAGCACAGGGATGGTTTGGCTGCCCCCACATCCCACATCCCTGTTGAGCTGCCCCAGAGCAGGCAGGTGTTGGGATTCCAGTAGGATTCCAGCTCTGCCTTCAAGCCACCACCCCTCTCCAGATGAATTTACAAACAAGTTGGAAAGATCATGACGAACAGAGAACAGCTAAAGCCTGAGCTCTTCAGCTGAAGTTCATCACCAACCAAGACCAGCTGGGTGATGGCAGAAACCAGTGTGCCCTCCAGCACCAAACCCCGGCAACATGCAGCATCCCCCTGTGTCCCACCCACGCCAAGCAGCACCATGGCTTGAGGCAAGGTTACCTGTGGGGCATCCCCATGATCACATAATCCACTCCCTTCTCACTCGACTTATCAATAATGGTCTTTAAAGCTGGGATCAGCACTTCGCATCCCTCCAGACCAAAACGCTTCTCTGAAGACCATTTCCGATGGAGGAACTCCTCAAACCTGGAAGGCAAAGGGAAAGAGGGATCAGTGCCAGGGCTACAGCTGAGGGCAGAAACCAGAGGAAGGATATGGATGGAACTGAGGGAGGCAGAGCACCAAATGATGCTCAAACTGGCACCATGCAGCACATAACAGCCTTCCCAATCACTCCAGTATCCTCCCACAGAGCTGGCTGGCCACTCCCCCCGTCCCAATACCCTGCTGCACTTTATATTTAAACCATTTCTTTCAGGACCATCCACATTTTCAGGCGGTTTGCCAGCACCTGAGCCTGCCAGGCCAGCAGCTTACTGGCGACACCCTGCTCATTAAGCTGATGACGACAGATGATGTGAAGATGTGACTCAGCTGGTGACTGTGTCACTAGAGCTGGGAGCAAACCTCCCCAGGCAGATAAAGGGAAGCCCCCCCGGGGTACCTGGTAGAGCGGACCAGCCTGGCCAGCAGCGTGCGCTTCTCTTCGTTGGTGAACTGCATGATGCCCGGGGTCTCAAACTTCTGCCGGATCCACTGGCACTGCTCCAGGTCATTGATGAACATGAACTCCACACCGATGTGCTGGCAGTATGCCATCTGCTCCGACAAGAAAAGAGTGGCCGTGGGAGAACAACAGGGCTTCAGCACCTCAAGCCCCCATTGGATCACAGGACCAGGAGCTACTCATTTCCCCCTTTATCCTTTCAGCCAAAGAGCCCTCCTGTGTCAGCAGAGATATGGTTCCTCATGCCCAGCAGGTGGAGGGGAGCCCTAGGGGGACCCCAGCTGCCAGCCCCACAACAGCCCTGCTTTAAGAGCCTTGTTTGAATTGTTTTCCCAGGAAAGGGGATGTTCCAGGATACTGTAAGGCAGCTTGGACCCTGCACATGACCCAGCATCAAGATGTTTAATTTCCCTTCTCCGAGGGGCCCACAATCAGCCCCTCAATTCCTTTTTATCCACCTCAAAGAAGAGATTTTCCCTCTGTGAGCAGTCCAAAATCCCATCACCTGTGAGCAGTCCAAAATCCCACCTTAGAGGGTGGGGGAGAATCACCAGAAAAACCTCCCCTGACACACGAAGAGCCCATTCCTGCAGCTGAACTAAAGTGTTGGCACAGTTTTGCTTCTTCCAAGGTCAACCTGTCTTGGCAGAGACCATCTGAGCAGACTTCAGCATGCCTGAGAGCCACCTGCGCTCAGTCCAGGCATAGGAGGGGATGAAATCTGGCATGAAAATGAAACCAGCTGCACAAGCTGGAAGCCCAGCCCCAGGGGTCTCAAACCTGCACCCTCTGAAGGATCCCCACACAGGACAGCAGCACTGCTGCAGCACCTGAAGAGGGGATCACTGGCCTCCAGCCTGCTTCTGTGCTCTTCCAGCACCGGCTACTGCTTCAAACTGGAAAGTGCAGCTAGAGATGTTTCCAAAAAGGCAATACCCAGTTGCCTGAGGTTTGCTCTACCTTGGGCAGACCAAGCACGTTGCTGCAATGCAGCAGGAAGCTGGAGGTGATCAGAGCTGAGCAGGTAACTCAGGGTAGCTCCCATGAGTGGGGCAAGAGCTGAGAAGCAATTCCCAAACGGAAAATCTTAAAATCTGAAGGTTGGCCCAGGACCTTCCAAAGGCAACTGCTCTGCCCCACCCCAGGCTGCACACAGGTCTAGCACAGACTTCCACTCTCCTCACCTCCAGCCGACGGATGATTTCCCGGAGTGGAAGAGCCGATTCATTTCCACCGATGAATGTGGTTGTGGGCAAGTGGAAAACCTTGTCAAGGTCAGATTCATCCAGCCCGTAAAAGCCTGCAGGATTTGTCACGGGTGGGACAAGCAAGAGAGAGAAGGAAGAGGGACCGGGACACCGTCACATGGGGACCGGGTGCATTAGGGAGAGGTGGGGAAGGGACAAAAGAAAGCAGCATAAAAAAAATAATAAGCATGAAGAAGGTTTATATGGATAAAAACCAAGCCGTAATTAAACAAAAAGAGATTAAGCATAGAACAATGAATTATTATAGAGGCACCACAGGAAACGAACCACAAAGCAATGTATATGCATGGAAATGGGCAATTAAAATCCAGGGTGAGCCAGGGAGCCCCAGGAACACAAAAAATACACCACAAATTTTAACAGAGGGGAGAGAAAAGAAACAGAGGAATTGAGGAGTCACCGAGCACACCGGAGGTGCCAGCACATGGTGGGAATTAAAAATGGAGAGTCAACACAGAGAAGGAAACAGTTAAAACAGAGAAAACCCCACAGAAGGAGAGACAGAGGACCAAGAAAGAAAAAAGGCATCAGGGCTCTGATGGACTCTCCTGAATAGCTCAGCCCGGGAGCAAGGCAGCAAGGCGGCCAGCAGCCCCTCAGGGGTTTGGCTGCCCAGGCATCCCCTCAGCCCAAATAACAACCTTAGAATTAGAGCTTTTGCCTAGCTCTGCTCAGCAAACCCCTTCCCTTTGGTGCTGGCAGCTGATGGTTCGTGGCAGCTCCTACTTGCAGCATGGCAGCTGTCGGGAGCTGGGTTGGACCTGGAGAGGGGCCGAGTAGGGCTCAGAGCTGGAGGTCAGGATTTAGAGCTGCAGGTGAGCTCTGCCATACCCCAAAGCCATCGGAGGTGCCTCATCACCACTCACGGTTGTCTTTGGGGAAACTGAGGCACAGAGGAGGAGGGACAGTGACCTCGCTGAGCCAGTGCAGCAAGGCAGAAGCAGAGCTAGGAACTGGGGAGTCCCAGGACCCTTCTGAAGCAGGAGCTCGGATGAAAGAGTGGACAAGCAGAGCTGCCCATGGCCTGTTCAGAGCCCCAGCACCTCCCTTGGGCTCCTGCTCATCCCTCCCAAACTCCCAACAAAGCCAAGTCCCAAGCTGTCTCCTAACCCAGGGCAGGAGCTGCAGAGAAGGTAGTTACCACCACTCCTCCCAGCACCTTCCAAACCAGCCCAGGACCTCAGCTGGAGGCTCTTTTAGGGAGGGGACGGGGAACACCACTGCCTAGACACTGTAGGACAGTGTAACCCACCTTCCTCTGGGCAATGGGAGGCAAAAATTGGCCCCTCCTGAGCTGTCCCTCCTTGAACTTCAAAAGAGTCTATCCCTGACTGTCTGGTCAGGAATGGAGAATGAGCTGTAGACAGTCCGATCCCTGGAAGTGTTCAAGGCCAGGTTGGACAGGGTTTGGAGCAACCTGATCGAGTGGAAGGTGTCCCTACCTATGGCAGAGCATGAAACTGGGTGGTCTTTAAGGTCCCTTACAACCTAAACCAGTCTGCGATTCCACGATGACAGGACTGGCCATGGCTTGTCCCTGTGCGGCCTTGAGGGGTGATTCCAGAGGCAAGGAACACCCCAGCCAGCCTGGAGTGGACGTGTTCCTGGCTGTCACTGCTGTCCATCCCTGCCCTCATCACCCCTCTGGATGCTGGAGTCCCAAGAGAGGGAATGAAGCCGGCCCCCAGGAGCTCTGCTCCAGAGCCATACCTGGGAGCACTGAATCAGGCAGGAGCTAAGGGTTTGTCCCCATGTCTCTGGGGCTTCTCTGTGGTTCCCATTCAAACAGAAATCCTGGAAAGAGGCAGCATTAGCAGGTAGCATCCCAGACAAACTGCCTGTTGGAGGTTTCAGGGAAGCGTCAGTAATTTGCTGAGGCTTCCAATCCCGTGGCACAGGGCTTTGGCTTGCTCTGCCATGCTGCTTTGAAGACTCTTGACACACTTCGGGGAGTATCAGATTTTACAAGGAGTTTGCGAGGCTCTAAAGCATCTTTGCTTCTGCTTTGCTGCAGCCTGCCAGCTCTTTGACAATGCCCAGTATTTACAGGCAGCAACACCACTGGATGGGGTAAAGGCAAGGGATAAGCTGACAAAATTTCCCTGCAACAAAACCAGGAGAAGACAGCTTGGATTTTTATGAGCCTTGAACCAATCAGGGAGATTGAGGCCTCATAAAATTAATGTTCACAACAAAATGTGTACTCTAGCAAGCCAGGCATGCAAACACACAGCACAGAAAAGGCCAGCAAGGTCTAAATTGAGCATTTCTATGGGGCAAGTGTCACTAACCACACACCTACCTCAAGACTTTGAGAATGAATTCAAAATAAAAAAACATGTCACAAAACTCAAGAGTGGTGGAAGATGGAGGAGGTGGATTCACTTTACCGGCTCAGTTCATCCCCAGAATAACCTATTCAAAGAGAGTCCTGCACTCCAGAGGGTTAAAGGCTCATTAATTGCATACCTCCTACTGTTAACACTCTCAGCCGCTCCTTGAACACTGCGAGGTCTGGGGGAGCAGGGAGGGGAGTGCGGAAAGGGAGAAGATAGAGAAACGCAGTCAAAAGTTAGTAAAAAAACCCTGGAACTGTGAAAACTAGTCATGGAAAGCACAAGTCAAAAAAATACAGTATTTAAAATACAGTCAAAACCCATCAGAGGCAAAAGGGTTGGAATGGAGGATGACTACACACTAGGTGGAAAAGAAATCCTAGTGGGAAGTCTGACAAGAGGAGGGAGGAGCAGGAGGGGAAGGGGGGCATCAGACACTGGGGAGCAGTTGAGCTGCATGGTTTGAGATCTCTCACATGCACATCTTGACAGGAGAGGGGGACGGCCCAGCACAGTGTCTTCACCTGCCACAACCAAAAGGCATCGTCCTGACAAGCTGCATCACGGGGAGCAGGATCCTCTGCAGAGCAGAGAGCTGTCTCCCACCAACACCTGCTCCAGAGGGTTTGAGGGGTTTGCTCTGCTTGTGCTACTGGGAGGATTTCGAGGTCACTCGAAGGAGGCAATGGCGCTGCCTTTGCAGAGAGGAGGAGGATCGGGGTGTTAAAACGCAGGTGGTTAATGAGGACGGTGGTGAGGCAGGCATGCACAGCTGTCTCTTCTGGAGCACACTTGGCGTGGGCAGGAGCACCAGCACGCCAAAGCAGCGGGCAAGTGTGCGGCACGAGAGCTGCCTGTCCAGCTAGGTTAGGAGACCCAAGTGCCTCAATCTCACCTGGGTTACAAGAAAGGCCTTGGAAACACTTCTCCTTTGAGTCAGTGGGAAAAAATCAGACATTTCCCCAAAGTGGGGAAAGGGGAGGTGAGCACTCCCAGTCCAGCTCCCTGGTGGGGCTTGCCTGGCTCTTCCTGAACTGGAGGAGGATTTCCATCAATTCCCCTTTGCATGAGGCGGAGGCAGCTGCCCTCCATGGGGAGAGAAGCAGACAGACAGACACTTAGACACACACAGCCGTCCACATACCGACCAGATTTCAGCGTGCTAAGGTAGTAATTCTTTCAATGAGTCACACTGAGTTCTGGTAGTCATCCTGTCCTTGTTTTACACACTTACCATGCCAGACTAGTTGCACTAGAAGACCAGGAGGAGATTACTTTGTTTTTTTAAATAGAAAAGACATGAGAAAGGGAATTTGGTGGCTCCAGGCCGACCACTCCTCAGACTGAGTAGCCCTGGGAGGGTTTCTCCCCCTGACATTTTCTCCAAAGCTCACACTGCTTAATCCAAAGACAGCTTCCAAACTAGAACCAAACCAGTTGTTAAACAAAAGGCAATTGAGAAGAGAGATCGATTTCCAAGATTAACCATCCAACTCCTTTGAATCACAGCACTGCCAGTTTAAACTGCTGGCAGCAGAGCTCTCACCACAAAAGCTGACCTTTAAAGGATTTCTGCTCAGAAAGAGGAAACAAGATTGTTTCCAAGTTTCAAAAAACCACTTCTGCTATTAACTGCTCTGTCAAGTGTTACGAAGTATTCTTTCAAAGCAAAAAAAGCCAGCAGGATCCGCTTAGAAATTGGCTTTCTCTGCCACAGGCAGATGACATCCAACCTTAGGCTCAGCTGGAGCTCCACACTGTGTGCACTGTCACAACTTCCTTCCCCTCTTTCTGAGCACCTTTTGTAAAGTATGTTTGCCAGTTGTAGTTAAGATTGACCAGATGAGATTTTCCAGGATAAGAATAGCAGGGGAAAATCTACTCAGTATAAATAATACTTATAGCAAGTTTAAAAAAAAGTCCTTTTGACGAGATCTAGCCACCTGAGTCTGGGATTCTACCATGGGACACAACCCCGGTGTGAGCTGGCAGCTGCCAGCAGTATATCTTGTTCCCAGAGCTCGTTATTTCCTACGAATTCACGTATTCCTGGGAATTTAATCAAGACCAGAAACCACAGTAACAGGTATCCTACTATAAAAGCCACGAAGCAACAGAGATTAAGCTCAAGGGCTGGCTCAGACACAGAGATCCCATGCTGAGGTTCCCTTCCAGCTGATGCCTAAGACCAGCCATACCTGAACATTTCCCACCACAGCAAGCCACGCTGGGACACACTGCTTGGCTCGTGGCCACTCACCCTGGGGAGGCAGGAAAAACTGAGCCTGTTCTGCTTCCCCAGATGTTGTTACAGTTGTGACACTGCTGCCAGCCCAGTGCCATGGCTGGGGCTGCCAGGGAGGACCTGCTCTTGGATCACATTGGGTTCGGCTTCCTCTGAAGCCAGGACACTGTTGGAGCATACCTGGCTCTTGAGGAATCAGTGGTCACAGCAGAAGTAAAGCTCTCTGAGCAGATTTCCCTCTGAAATTACCTTCCCCATGGAATTAGACCTGTGAGTTTGATGTCCAAGCGGAGAGCAGTAAGGAGCAGTGTCTCTCAAGTGTCTGTACTGGGACCAGTGAGGTTTAATTACCTCCACCAATGGCATTAACAGTGGGATGGTGGGCACCCTCAGCCAGGCTGCAGGTGACACTACAGAGTGTTGTGGGTGATGCGCTGGAGGGACAGGATACCATCCAGAGGGACGTGGATAAGCTGGAGAAGAGGGACCATGTGAACTTCCTGAAGTTCAACAAGGCTGAGTGCAAGGGTTGGGGCAAGCTCTAGTCCCAGCACTGACTGGGGGAGGGATGGATGGACGGATGGATGGATGGAAAGCAGCTCTGTAGAGAAGGACTTGGGAGGTGCTGGTGGATGAGAGGTTGAACATAAGCCATCCATGTGTGCTGGCAGCCCAGAAGACCATCCGTGTCCTGGGCTGCATCGGAAGTGTGACTGGTGGGGGGAGGGGCTTCTGCCCCTCTGCTCCACTCGGGTGAGACCCCACTTGCAGTGCTGCCTCCAGCACTGGGATCCTCAGTGCAAGACAGATGTGAACCTGCTGGAGCAAGTCCAGAGGAGGCCGCAGAGATGCTTCAAGGGCTGGAGCCCCTCTGCCACAGAGACAGGCTGGGAGAGCTGGGGGTGTCACCTGGAGGAGAGAAGGCACCGGGAGATCTTACTATGACCTTTCAGTGTATAAAGGTACTTACGGGAACAGCACTGAGAGACTTTTCACCAGGGTCTGCAGTGCCAGGACCAGGGGCGAGGGTAAGATTGGACATAAGGAAGGAATTCCTCCCTGTGAAGGTGGTGAGGCCCTGGCACAGGTTGCCCAAGAAGCTGTGGCTGCCCCATCCCTGGAAGTGTTCAAGGCCAAGCTGGACAAGGCTTTGAGCAACCTGGTCGAGTGGAAGGTGTCCCTGCCTATGGCAGGGGGGTTGGACTAGGTGACCTCTGAAGATCCCTTCCAACCCAGACCACTTTGTGAGTCTACAACTTCCTGAGAAGCACAGTAACTCTGCTCCCCACACCCAGCTCCCTTTCCTGCCGAGGAACAGCTGTCACTGCCACCACTTGCAGCTGACTGGCTCTGGGTTTCGTGTAGACCCTGCTCTACTCTCAAAAGGGAACACATCCACCAGGCACAGAGCTTCAGGGTTTTCCTCTCCTGCTCTGCTTCAGAAGGACTATAGTGCCTGCAGCAGAGGCCAAAAACCCTGAGATGGAAAAGCCTTTCCTCACCCTCTCCTCTTTCCAGCTGAGTGGCTTCAAGATCACCTAAAAAGTCTCCCTGTTTCCCCCTCAGTGCTGACTACAAGCACTTGTGTCTTCCCCCACACCTGGGTTCACAGCCATCCTCTTCCCATCTCTTGCCATCAAAATATCTCAGGCACACGACTTGCTCCAAGCTGGATCTGGACAGTTCCTCAAGTTCAGCCAGGGCTTGGTCCTCTGGACAAGCATGTCAGAGTCCAGACTGTGGGATGAAGCAGCTTCTTCATCGTCCAGTGAACTGGTCCAACCAAAACCTACTCCTTCCCTACCACTCCCAGTACACGTACTCCTGTTGGAAGGTCCAGCAGGTCCAGGGCTGGTGTCCCTGTGCTGGCAGCTGAATAAGGAATCAAGGTGGTTTACATGCACCGTGCTCTATGATCAGCCGTTTTGGTTGGCGAGGTTAGTAATCATCACTGCTGCTCTACTCTATGTTAGGAGCATGAGCATGCCTCTGAAGCACTCGGAGTGCCAGGGAACCACCCTGGGAAGCACCAGTAAGGGGACAGAGTTCAGCAGCTTCATCCTGTCTAGGGGAAAGGCAGCAAACTACAGAGATCAGCTCTAAAGCACGTGGAGCAGTGCTGGGTTTAAACACTTTCAGATTAGGATTTCAAGTCCTGAGCACCACACACACTTCTGCACAACACTCAGGCTTCACTCGCTCGAAGGCATTGGGATTTCCACCTCTCAACTTAGACGGAAATGCATCCCAAAGCTTCCTTGTTATGATCACCAGCAAGGACTCATAGCTCAGTCTTGGAAAAAGGGCAATTAAGGGATTTACAGATGCTGGGGCAAGCTGGGAGCGCAGGGAGGGCAGGGACAGCCACTCAGCCCTGCAGAAATGAACCCAGCCTGTTCACCCCAAGCTCTAAGGGTCCCCAAGAGCAGCAAGAGGAGCCAAGAGAACAGAACTCCAGCTCTCACCAACACAAAACCTCTCTGTGCTTTGCATTTCCAGAAGATGCAATTGCTTCCAGCCCTGGGATAGCAAGTTCAGTGACATCACTGAATAGCACCAGTCGGAGAAGAAACATGAGCCGAGCACTGGGGTGACGGACAGAGGGTGGCAGGACTGCTCCGCTGCCACTAGCAGCTACAATTTTAGTGATCATTACTAAGGAAACTTCAGACCCTCCCCCCCGATCGGTGAAGCAATCTACCTACAAAGCTGTGAAAGAGAGAGGAGCTCAAGCAATGCAGCACTAACTGCTCTCAAAGCCCTCACCCAGTTTGTCTGTGGATGTGATAATATCAGCTGGAAGGGAGGAGTCCAGATCTGCATCCAAGATGCCCAGTGGGTCGAGTTGTGCTACATGATGCCCTCGAATCTATGAAATGCGCCAGGAATGGAAAGGAACCAAAAGGGAGAGAAAAACAAAAGAGGGAAGGGGTAAAAAAGTTAAATTACATTAGAATTAATTTGCAGAGTAATTCTCACCGACGTTTGGAGAAACAGTTACTGGTGCATCATCAAAATTTACACAACTAATGCCGAGAGGATCAAGCTTTGCAATGTGGTGACCCCTGACCTGGAAGCAACAACACAGATTAGTCATTAAAACATGTTAATTGAAGAGACATTCCATTAAAAAAAAAAGTTAAAAAAACATCATGCACAAGTTTCCCTCTTTACATTTTCTGCAGAGCCACCCCAATTCTAGCTCCAGCTGAAGCCTGGAGAAGTTGGGTTTAGTCACCTACAGCAAGTAGCTGAGTGCCAGCAGCTGCCAGGACTCTTCTGCTCTGCCTGACGCCAGGTTTGGGGGGTAGCCGGGGGGATGGCAAACTCCTTCACAGCAGAGACCTTCCAGAATTAGGGTCCAAGGGTCTCCTGACACTTTCCCAGTATCCAACCTGAGCAGCTCCTCTCTACAGATACGGTAACTCCACATCAATGGTCTCCTTCTAAGTGTCAAAGGCACATGAAGAGGCAGCTTGCCCAGAGAAGCTGTGGCTGCCCCATCCCTGGAAGTGTTCAAGACCAAGTTGGACGGGCCTTGGAGCAACCTGGAACACTGCCTGTGGCAGAGGGGCAGCAGGGTAGAATGAGATGAGCTTTAAGAGCCCTTCCAACCCAAACCATTCTAGGATTCTATGAATTTTCCAGATTTTGACAGATTTAGGTGTTCTCTTGTCAATATAGAAGAGAAAACAGGCGCTGCCACCAGCAGCAGTTGTTCCTGAAAGGCCAAGGAATGTGCCTGAAGAACATCTGCCCAGCTATGCAGCAACTCGCAGCATTCCTCTGGAGAGAGGAGCCACAGCAGAACTCCCATGTGAAGGGGCAGGTGCAGAAATATCAAAGAGCTCGCAGCCAGTGGAGCCCTGACAGCTCCTGGTGGCAGCGCTCAGGCCAGAAGTCTCCATGCTGTGTCTGAATCCACATCAGGAGCCACGGAGAACAACGGGAGGCGATGAGGAGTTTCAGATTTTTGCTTCCACTGGAGTAAGTACCCATGGAGGGATCCCAGCACGTCTGACTGAGCTAACTCAGGTCACCTTGGTGGCCAGCACTGACTGGTGAGCCACAGCTTCAGGTGCAGCAATGCTGGGACTGGGGTAGGAGACACAACTGCCGTGGTACAGGGCGTGGAGCCTTTCTTACACCAGGAAAGTGTACTACAGCCATCAAATCTGCTGCCAGTTAGGAAAAGCACTCGGATACAAGGGAATTGCTAAACCTCTTGTACAAACCAGACACGCTGATCTGACATTATGTACCAGAAGGCATTCCTTTCCAGAGCATCCCATGGGGATTTTAGCACGTGATTTTTGTGGTTTTACCAGCCAAGGAGTCTGAAATCAGCCATCAGTACTAAGGCAAACTGTAAAGAAAGCATCGTTCCCTCCCTGTTCTCTGCAGGGCCAGGTGACACTGTGCCCCTGAGCACTGGTGGCCACAGGAAAACTCCTCTGGCCAGCCGTGTCTGAAAATGATTTGCTTGTCCATCTTGCAGCAAAGCGCAGGGGAGAGTCCATCACGTAGCAGTCAGCAGGACGCAAGGTCACCATGCTGCTCTCCATGGCCAGGATGCTCTCACCGGGACCAGGAGGCCACTTAGTCCAGCAAACAGCTTTGAGCTGGGGACACCTATTGGCTTTGAGGTCACCTCAGCAGTTTGCAGGTACGCAAAAAGTCCTCAAATTGGTACGGCAGCAAAGAGAACACCTCTTTCCCCACAGGAGCCAGGCTGCTTGTTAGTGTCCACATGCAATGCAAACCAAAAAAAGGAACAAAAAAGATGCTCTGTGGGCTGGAGCCCCTCTGCTCTGGAGCCAGGCTGGGAGAGCTGGGGGTGTTCACCTGGAGAAGAGAAGGCTCCGGAGACACCTTAGAGCCCCTTCTAGTGCCTAAAGGGGCTCCAGGAGAGCTGCAGAGAGACTTTGGACAAGGGCCTGGAGTGACAGGACAAGGGGGAATGGCTTCCCACTGCCAGAGGGCAGGGTTAGATGGGATACTGGGAAGAAATTCTTCCCTGTGAGGGTGGTGAGGCACTGGCACAGGTTGTCCAAGAAGCTGTGGCTTCCCTATCCCTGGAAGTCTTCAAGGCCAGGTTCAACAGGGCTTGGAGCAACCTGGAAGGTCTAGTGGAAGGTGTCCCTGCCCATGGCACAGGGGCTTGGAACTAGATGGTCTGTAAGGCTCCTTCCAACCCAAAGCACTCTACTACTCAAAATTAATAATGACTTGGGCATGGAAACACAAATACAATTAAGGAGCCATCACTGATGCCAAAGCAGAGTAGTCATTGCTCACCCATAATTATAGGGACAGACCAGCTCAATCCAATTAAGAAACTAATTTTGTGGTCTTTTAAGTAGGTTACGTATCACAGGCAGGGTTTCCTTCACCTTCCTACACTTTCATACCTCCATATCCTGTCCTGAACCTCCCCACCTGAATAACTCACCACAGCTACAGCCCTACTGTGACACCAGGGCAGAAAGGGAGGCAGATTTCTCACTGCAGACAGCTCAGAAAAATACATCCAAGAGCCATCACCTCCCAGCACTGCCATTCAGAGCCTGAAGAAGAGATGGGAATACTGAAGAGGTTACGGATTTTGTGTTCAAATTGCTGACATGAAGCTTCTGCTTCCAACTACATCAATCACCATGTGTTCAAACTTGGTGTCTGCCCGCTTGCTCTACTGGCAGGAGCTGCCTCAGAGCTGACAGGGTGGTCATCTCCCATGGAACCAGGTCCTTACAAACAGGTCCCAGTGCTGACGTTGGCACTGCAGCTGCAGAGGCAGGCAGGGCAGTGGCAGTATCTTGGAGCCAGAGAGCAGGGGCCAAGGCTGGGCAGACCTTTGGACTTGTCCAGCGCTGCAGTTCCTGCCTTAACTCATGGCCTTTTATGTTGGATTTTCCCCATACCTGAGCAGGAACACAATGTACAGCGAGTCCTTTGTCACAGGAACAGGTGAGAAACTCACTTGCACAGCAGCTGGGTTCTTTAACATCTCACCACAGAGCCAATTAGAGCCCCCAGACTTGACAAACCAGAGCAAAAACAAAGGTGAAAGGATGACACAAATGTAGAAACACACTTAAATGTTCGCCCAAGTAAAAATACTTGCTGGCCTTCCACCAGCCAGAGGATGTTTCCTTCCTGCTTCAAACTCATTTCTCCCAGAGGACGGACTTGGGCAGCATTTGGTCTGAGCTGCAGCCCACCAGCACCACCGGCCTCTTCCAGGTTGCAAATCACATGGAAATGTTTCCTGAGCTTCTGTATTAGGACCTCAGAAGTTCTCTCAGCAACATGAGGGAAGAAGGATGGGTGTCCCATGTCACTGCTGAGTATGGCAGCCCATGGCACAGGAGCAACATTCCAAAGGCCAGCAAACCACCCTTTGTGAAGAAGACCTCCCCCTCCCTGCCACCCTGTTTGGATAACAATAGCTTAAATCTTCCTATTGTCCAGCAAAGCATCAGCTAAGCTTCTGCCTAAACAGATCAGCAGCTCCTATGCCAAAACAGGCAGCTCAGCCCACATCCTGCATGCTCTCCATGCAAAACACATGCGTCAACCCTAACCTCAGCCATAAAAGGTCCCTCTGCTGAGGGAGGACAGGACCCTCCTCAGCACAACATCCCCTTACCTGATATGCCCTGATGAGAGACTGCACTGCAAGATGGTCCTCCACCAGTTTATCCACGCTGGGCTGTGCCTGAACCAGGAACTGGGCTTGGGACAGGGTGGAAAGGCTGGTACTCAGTGGAGGGGGGCTTTGGTAAGCGGTGCCTGGAGCAGCTCCGGCATTGGCGTTGCGAAAGAAGATGTCCCATGACTACAAAAATGGAAAGAAGAGAGGCAACAGGGTCATCACCTGCAGCCCGAGCACTCGAGGCTACAGAGGTCTCAGCTCTGTTGCCAAAGCAGGGAGCAGAGTTGCCTCCTCCCCTGCACCTCAGCTCCATGCAGCCACTGCTGAAGGCACCCACCTGCCTTGGACGGAAGAGCACTAAAGCTCTCCCACTACTCCAGGTACACCATTATCCCACTTCCCATCCATCTGGATTGTTTCTTTTGCCATGAGGCCGCCCCCAAAGCCCCTCCTCTCTCAACAGCAGCGCACAAGACAGGACACAGAGATACACCCTCCCTTGCCTCGGCTCTCAGAACTGCTGCTCTGAGACACAAGTCCCAGCCTGGACTTCCAGCTCGTTTCCTTCTCCCCAGGGGAAGCCATTGCCTTCTAAATAACCCCAGTATTTTCTGAAAAACATTTCTGCCCTATAATCAAATACACCTCTTCCTATTTTCTGTGGTCTGAATGGCCTGAGACCTAAATCCGAGCACGAGCTGTGTTGTCCAGCGCTCAACCAGCAATGTGTTCCTTTTTCTGTCCTCTCTTCAATTTTTCCCCATCCTTTTGGCAACGCCCAGGCCAGCACTATGCAGGTATTCCCACGCAGCTCTCCTGTGCCCAGACCAAGGCAGCTGTCACCTCTGCTCCTGCTTTCTCTGCCGATGGGCATGTCTAGGTGCTAAGAAAACAAATCAAAACCCCCCAAAAAAGCCCTTGACAGATTTGGTGTAACTGTCATACTTTTCCAGCACTGCTTGAAAAACCCAGAAGTGACCCACGCCAAACCCAAGTTAATTTGTCTCCTTGGAGAGACAGCAATGGACCTGAGAAAGGGGAGAGCTCAGTCGAACAAAGTCCAAGCTACATCCTCCCGTCACATACCCTGGTCTCATGTGCCACCGAGCGATGGCAAAGGACAAGGGCACAGTGGAGCAGTGGCTGTGTGCTAGCATAGACCCAGGTTGCCAGCTAAAGCAAACAAATCCCCTGGGATTTGCATGCTGGTTTTAGTCCAAGAGTCTCTCCACCGGCTGTGGGCTTGGCATCCTGCACCTTGGAGAGCACCAAATCCAGCCTTGGTGATCGGAGACAGGGCAAGCGCTGCCCAGCCATCCCCAGAGTGTGTAAACTAAGTGGAAAAGTGCCCTGAAAGAACCTCCGGCTGTTGTTTGGGGCAGAAAAGACAGGTTTTGTCCCCCTGGAAGCAGGGTGAAAAGGACTGAAAACATCCCCTTTGCCAGAGGAGCCCCAGCTCAGCCATCCCTGGAGCTACTCTGGTTGCAGAGTCCATCACATGCCCCAGGAAGGTGTTTCCAGCCCCGATTTACCCAAACACTCCATCACATGACTGCACAAGGTGAATAAATTTAGAAACAGGTCATGCTGAAAGAACATAAATAAAATCTGGAACATTTTGGCACTCTAACTGACAAACAATCACTCCCCCAAAGGCAAAAAAAAAAAAAAAGGAAAGGCAGAAAACACCCAACCCCATTTCAACTGCTAAAGGAAATTTCAAGGGGAAAAGAGGGAGAGCGGCTTTCTGTTTCATCCCTGCTCTTCTCTTTCTCAGGCTCAGAGAGCTCCTGGGTGCTCTAGAAGACATCAGCTCCTGTGAGCAGAGGGACAAGCACCAGGCATAGGCTCCACGCACTCGGGATGGGGAGGAACCTGGCTGGCTGCTTTACTCGGTGGTTTAAGGTTCTTTAATGTAATGGAAAATAAAGACAAAAAAGAGAAAGGGAGCATCTGCCAGCCCAAGAGGGGGCTGAGGACAGGGAAGGAGCCAGGGGTGTTGCCTTCATGAACCTCTTCCCATCTGCCATTCATTAATATCAACCTCTCAGAGCTGCAATTTGATTCTGTTTTGAAACAAGAAGTCCACTTTAAGCTCTGCAAACAAGGTGTGGCACTGGCTGAGTCAGCTCGGGCACTTTCACTGAATCCTTTATGGCCCTACAGAATAATGGCTGAATGGCAAAGGGAGGGCTGGAGCCTTGATAAGTGCTATAAAAATGTCAGCTTTCAACCTGCTGATGTGATTTCGAATTCAATAGTATCCAAGGGCCACCCTGTAGGTTTGTGGGGAGCACATGTGAGGTGCCTCTGGAGCTCATGTCTCCCATGGGAGAGGATAAACAGCCCCATCAGTTACCCTGCTTTATCATGGGAAGGAGAACTTTGCCTTAATCTGGCACTTGCCAAAGTTAACAGCAATAATAAACTCACGGGGTTATTTTCCTCTGAATTCTCTGTACCTGCAGCAGCCCTGTGAGAGCTCCTCTGGCTCTTATACCCTGTATAGATACATACACATACAGGGCATGATATATATATATATTTGGGGTACAAGAGAGCTCAGATTCATTGCATTTTTGCAGTCCCACAGCCGCAGCACAAGGCATTAGCCTGGACAGGTTTCCTGGTGCTCCTCCATGCACTGGCAAAGTGGGATAGGTGAGCCAGCTGTCTGCCACACACCATGATAGTTCAGGCTTTAGAAGGATCTTGAGCTCCACTCCGGGAGCAGATCTCAGTGCGGGCTCCTCTGCTGGGAACAGCCTCAAACCAGCTCACCAAGGCAAACCAGCACCTTCTGCTAGACAGCTCCTGGAGAAGGGTGCAGGCTCAGACCACCACATCCCAGTCTCTGCCAGCTTGGAGGTCAGGCATACATGGCAAGGGGAGAGAGCTGCCACCAGCTGCAAGCACCACGGACAGGGCTGCAGGTGCTCCGGGCTGGGAGGCACGAGGGACACACAGCCTCCACCTCCCGCTCAGGCTGCTCCCTGCCCATTCCCCTGCCACAGCCTCCAGAAGCACCAACCCTGCTCAGCACAGTCTGCAAGCCCAGCAGAAAGAAGAGGAGAAACATCAGAGCTTAAAGCTGGAGGAGGAGGAGTCTGAACCAAATTTAAGGCTGGTAACCTTTGCTGAGAGCAGGCGGTCAAGCAGCAACAGAAGATGGGTCTGTGCTCTGCACATCGCCACATCCCTTATCAACGTAAACAAGGACCTTCAGTGTTCCACAGTGCAATCAGGTCATCAAACTCCTTTCAATTTAAAACCCCAAACACTGACATGTTAAGGAGTCCATTTTAAGGCCCATTTGATGTACAGACCTATGGGGAGAGCTGTGTTCCTTTCCCGTGGTTCAACCCAAACTTTGGGGCTGCTGCTTAGGGAGGCTGAACCTGCCCCAGGTGTATGCAGGTACCACCCACCTGCAGTCACAGCTCTCTGGCTGTCTCTCCTGAAGCACCCATGACGTTGCTCAGGGTAGCAGGGAGACGGTGCAGGCTGTGCCAAGAACCCAAGCTGGCCAAATGGGGGGCAGAAGGAGGGTATCCCCACTCCCTGGGGACACAGTCCAGGAGCAGGCAGCACTGACCCTGTGGCAGCCCACCAGCACCCATCCCCCGTGTCCTCACATCCTCTTTCTCCAGCCCTGCTCATATTTTTATTATTCTACTGTTACTATAATCCAACTCTACTCATCAGACTTGGAAACTGGAGTTGAAGGACTGCACACAGAAAACCTCCTAAAATAATCTTTTTTTTTACCTTCCCTGTTTTAAACAAGCACTGAAGCTTGTTCTGCAGTTTAAACCCCTGGTGTCTGCACAGAGGAAGTGGATTCACCATGCTCTGCTGGGACCATCACGTCTGCTGAAAGCCTCAGAAGTTTTTGGTGACAACAGCAAAGACACCCCAGCTCTTCCCAGATGAAGGTGTCCCTCCCCAGCAGGATGCAGCATGGCAAGCAGAAGCCGGTCTCTGCTCTGTGCAGGGACAGATAAGCCTCAGTCGGGTCCCTGTGACAGCCTGGCTCCTTCCGAGAGCTCCACCCCGGGATCTGCCCCTCCACCTGGCAGGATGGAGGCCAACACTTATCAGGGAAAGGGGTGGCACATGCCTCCCCAGAGGGGACACCGGTTGATAGGGACTGTGAGCGAGCAAAACCAGAGACAAGCCCAGCCCAAGCCCAGCATCTTAGCAACCCAGCAAGGATGGAGGAGCCACGAAAAAGTGCAGAGAGGACAAAGGAGTACAGAGAGGAGCTGGGAAGGGACCTTGGTAAAGGGGTCACTGGAATGAGGTGGGGTCCACCCAAGAGACAAGTCCAGAAGGAGGCCAAGTGTACCAGGAAGCAACAGCAAAGTCCACACCGACTCAGGTATCAACCCCACCAGAAGTTTTGGGATTGGAGCTGGATTTCATAGGACCACAGAATGGTTTAGGTAGGAAGGGACACTCAAAAGATCATCTAGTCTCATCTCCCTGCTCCAATCCCTTTCTGCCAAGCAGGACTCCAGCTTGGTTTCCTTTGATGGAAAAAAAGTCCCTAAGACTTGCTTTTTCCATCACAGGTCTCAAGTTTGCTTCCTGGCATTTTATTTCACATGTTGATTTTCCTGATGCCAAACCAGTTCCAGACATGCTGGAGAAAAAAACCCTATATCAATTCCTGCACTGCTCTGGAAGTATAGTACTACGCTGGAAGTAATTCTAGGGACATTGATTTTCCAGGGATCAGTCACCCAGAAATCAAACAATTGCAAATTCTTCACCATAAACACTGGACTGGGGGCCTGGAGAGGTGGTGAGAGCACCACCCTTGTAGGGACTCAAAACCTGACTGCACGAGGCCCGGAGTGACCTGGCCTAGACATGAAGCTGGACGTAATCTGCAATATAGAGGCCACTTCCAAGCTGGATGCTGGGGCAGAGGCTCCTTCCAAATTAAATTCTCCTCCAAATTCTTCAACCGCGTGTGCATACCCTGCCTACCTACAGATGGGCTGACAAGGATAATCAGCCACATTTACAAGACCAGAAGCAAACCAGAGGTCTGGCCTTGGGACCCGAACTCCCTTCCCAGCCAGCTGCCCCAGTCAGTCCTGATGTTTACTCAAACATCTGCTCAGAGTGACTTTTGAGCGTGGGTCTGGAATCAAAGTGTTAGTATCACACCATGATGTCTCTTTGACAAAGACACGATCGTGCCTGTCACTGGGACAAGGCGGTGTTACCCTCACTCATTTTTAAATCAGGCTACGGCATTTAAGTTTGTGGCTTTTAACTCAATATCCCACCTCTGAAGGAGGGGTTATACCGTGTGCTTGGGCAGCTTTCAAGTCACTATTTGGCAAAGGGCACAACCCAAATGAAGATGTTTTGTGATTTCTGAGTCTTTACTGTTTGGCTCAGACACCCATTTGCCTCCAAAGAAGCCTAAAGTCAACATTTTTTGTGAAAATCCAGCTTTGATCCTACCTTAAGACCTTTTCAGCACCTGCATTCTGAAGGTGAGATCAGTGCCATTGAAAACAAATCAATGCTGCCGCAAGTGCTGGAGCGTGGGATTCCTTATACCCTACTGCTCATTTACCCATTGTATCCTGGTCTGCACATGGCTCATGTGCTACTGAAGAAAGAAAATCCTTGTTCCACACGAGGACATGTTCAAAACAACCCAAAAAATCCCCTGGGTAATGCTGAGACTTAGTCACTGGAGGAACACCTTCCTTGTGACACACTGGGGATGGGGAACAACACTGTCAGGTTTCAGAACCCCTCTTCCCAGCTGAGCCCTCACCTGATGAGCTCAGTCTTGCTGGAGAAGCTTTACGGATTCAGATCAGGACAGGCCTCTGCACATAATGCCCACGGCTGGGGTTTTTTTCCCAGTTTTAAGTTCAGGAGCAGCTGTGGGAATCCCTCTGGCCACCAGACCCTGTCCTCCTCCCCAGGCTGTAGATCACAGGTCTGGCTTTACGCACCAGCTCAAAGTCAAGCTTAGCTACAGCACATCTGCCCCAATACTGAACACCACCCGTGCCTGACGCAAAAAGGAAACCAGTCAGGATGTGGAGAACACCCTCCCTGCCCCGCTTCCGTATTCTTCACTCTGGAATAAACCCTCTCGTGAGCCATCAGAGATGGAAAAAATACAGCTTCAGGAGCTTATTATGGGTGGATTCCCAGGAGAAGCCATTCCTTGTATCCGCTTGTGATCCAGGATGCTGCCCGTGTCCCAAGCCCACGGTGTTCCCTCTCGAAAAGAAAAGCTCCTCTTGGCTCTTGCTCAAGGAATCACTGCCGTTTCTTTGGGGCAAAGTGAGGCAGAAGGACTGTCCACAATCATCTGGCCCCTATGGCTGAATTCGATCCTCCTCGGGAGGCAGGCACTTACCTGCACCACTGCTCAGACACACAGAGAAGCAAAAGTGACATCCTGGCAAGGTTGCTCCTTACCTTATGTACACTTTTGGGATTTTCCAGCCAAGCATAATACATTTCCTCCACATAGTTTGAACTAGTCCCACTCAGAAACGGCTCGGCAGCCACCGGTGCACTGTAGCACCTGAGCTGTTGGAACGTCCTGGGTGCTGCCAGTGTGTGTTGGGAAATTGTCTTTACAGTCTGTGAGGCCGTCAAGGGCCTCAGCTTTGCCGCACAAGTCCTTAAGTTAAGCATATTTGTCCCGTTGCCTCACACAAGTTCCTGTTGGGCAGAGAGAGAACAGAAAAGTGAGTTAGGAATTACTGTAGAAGAGCACTTAGCAGAGACTACCCCCCTCCACTCCGAGCGCGGACAACTGAGCTTAGGATGTTTTTAGTTCGGATTAATCCATCCACCCGTCCCACGGCCAAGTCCCTGATGGCTCAGAAACACAGCTTTTGATCGGGACGCTCAGCATGGCTGGGTCTGCCTCCCCCACCCCTGGCAGCATGGCACTGTCACCTCCCCTGTTGTGACAGTGAGAAGCAGATTTGCTTGGCGGGTACCCAACTCCAGCCTCGAGCGAGCCACTGCATATCAAAGCCATCCACATTTCTTGATTTCGGCATCTTCGTACAAAACAACGGATGTCTGGGGTGAAACAGCCCATATTAACAACGTAAGGTATCGGTTCCCCCAGCACTTCCCTCTTCAGCTCCATCCAGCATCATCTACCCCTTTTCCAAAAATAAATCTGTAAAATATCCTTGGATTTCTTTTGGTTTTTTAATTCTTCCTCCGAGAATCCTCTTTACATTTGTTTTAAACAGGAAAATCCTCTGTAACTCCGATTCCAGTAGGAGTGGGACACTTTGGCCTTTCAACCTCCCAGGCAGATGGAAGTTGTAGGATTTTAAAGAAAAGCACCTTTAAGTACTGAAGGGTGCTGCAAAAGTATGTGTTATCAGCTGGATTTTAACACTGAACATCACATTTTCCTTCACATCTGCTGGAGCCTCATGGGGTGTGTGTCTCCAGGGCAGCACATTTCACAGGGGGACAACCTCATCATCCAGCAGGGGAGCTTCTTCCATCACTCTCCCTCCCAGGTACAAGGTCTGGGCTTCAATTTCTGTGATCACTCTGCTTGGCTGAGGTTTTCTTGATGGTTTTTTGTGAAATGCATCAGGATAAAGTTGGAAAGAAACCGTTTACAGGGAAGACCTCTTGCAAAACAGGGGTACAGTGGTGCAAAGCACTTGGGAAGTGGGCTCCAGGACAGACTGCTTCTTCTCAAAAGCCCAGACCCAAGAATGCCAATGAAGCTGAAAGACCCGGACAATCCAAAAAAGTGATGTGGAGCAGGTGTGGAACCTCTCAAAGGTCCCACTTTGCAGCTCTTGGTGGGGCATGGACGGGGAAGCTTGGGGTTAGCCAGGGGGTTGGCCACAGGGTCAGCCATGGGGTTACACACACCTGACCGACCACTGCAGCCCAAAAGAAAGCGTTGGAGCAGGATCATCTTGAGAGAAGTGCTGGCATTTGGAGCAGCTCTTCTTGGAGCTGCCCTTTCCACTCAGCTCCTCCCTCAAGAGGCAGGACCCGGGGCTGGAGGTGACCCAGCTGGCTGGTTTCCATATTCCTGACCAGTTTAACAAGCAGCAGCCCAATGTCAAAGCAGTTATCATGCATTCACCAGATTAAAATGAAGTTTCACAAGGGACTGAAGAAAACAACACACCTTCACGGCCAGCATTTTGTCAGCCAGCCTTCCAGGTTTGCTTGGCTGAATCTAGTCCTGGCTGCTTGGCATGGCAGTGGCTACACCTCCCATCACAAACCACAAGGTTTTTATTCAAAGAGCAAGAGGAAGACAAGTTCAAAGAGTGTAAGAAAGACACAGTATCACACGAATTCAGCCAGCATTTGACAGATTTACGCAAGGGAAAAGGGGAACCACTCATCCTTTCCACCCTGCCAAGAAAGGCTGGTAGGTGTGGGACAGCAAGTGCAGCACCATTGGGAGTTCTTTCAGATCACCATCCCTCAGATTTATACAGCAAAACACACATGGGTATTTGAAAGACTCAGAAAGTTGATGGTGTCCAACCAGGAGAAGACTCTAGGGAGACCTTAGAGCCCCTTCTAGTGCCTAAAGGGGCTCCAAGAGAGCCGCAGAGGGACTTTGGACAAGAGCCTGGAGTGACAGGACAAGGGGGAATGGCTTCCCACTGCCAGAGGGCAGGGTTAGGAGGGATACTGGGAAGGAATTCTTTCCTGTGAGGGTGGTGAGGCACTGGCACAGGTTGCGCAGAGAAGCTGTGGCTGCCCCATCCCTGGCAGTGTCCAAGGCCAGGTTCGACAGGGCTTGGAGCAACCTGGTCTAGTGGAAGGTGTCCCCGCCCATGGCAGAGGGGTGGAACTGGATGGTCTTTAAGGTCCCTTCCCACTCAAAGCATTCCATGATTCCGTGATATTTCAGAGAGCCAACTGAATCAGGTGCCAGAGGACTGGCACGCACACAGCACAGAAAAAGCTTGGAAGCAGCAGCAGAGACTCCAGTTTAGCGTCCAGTTTCGGTGCTGCCACAGCAGCATTCTGTGACCTCTCTGGAAAACAGGGAAGTTAATGCCAGGGCATTTGACCCAAAATGAGCAGAACCAGCTGGTATTTGAGGGCCTCTTGCAGGAAATGCTGGCTGGGAGCCCAGCGGGAGACAGGGCAAGCTCAGAGCAGAGATGATTCTGAGGTGGATCAAAATAGAGCACGACAACCAGAAGGAAGGGGTAAAAAAATAAAAATCTGAGATATGGATATCAGGGTCACCGAGGAATACAAAGGTCACCCACGGAGTGACGGCTGAGGAAGGTGCAGGAGGGCAGCCAGTCTCAGCCCAAACCTCACCAAAAGGTCAAATCCCAGGAATACCCACAACAGATGACGGCCCAGAGCGCGCCAATAAGCAGATTAAGGTGCTAAATCTGACCCCCGGCAGCAGGGATGGGGACGCCACCACAGATGAGGGATAGTTGGGAAAGACTTGGGACTAGGGAATACTTTTTGGGTTAAAAACAGCACAAATTCCGCTTTCCAGGAGGCCAGAGGTCCAGGGCTAAAGGCTGCAGCCACAGCTGCTCCAGCAGTGGGCACCTTCGGGACCGCGGTAGCCAAGGGCCCTGGGGCGGGCGGGGGCCGGCGCGTATCCTATGCGGAGGCTGCACGGCCGACCCCGGCCCACCAGAGTCCCCAGGCGGCCCCAGGAGGCCCCGCGGGCTCGGACGGGCGGAACGGTGGGGGCCGGGCGGGCTAGACGAGGCGGCCCCGCAGGGGCCCCGCGTGCGGCGGGCGCGGGAAGGGGTCGCGCGACCCCCGCCCCGCCCCGCGAGGGCGGTAACCCCGCCCTCTCCCCGCGCCCGCCAATCACCGCCCGCCGCCACCGTCTGGGCCCGCCTCCACCCCACGCCCGCCAATCATCGCCCGCTCCTCGCCGCCTATAGGAGCGGCGCGAGCCGCCGAGCCGCCTTCCCACTGGCCGCCAGGCTGTCCGTCTCGGGGCAGTGCCCCCCCAACAGGCGCCCGGGCGGCACCGCCAAGGACACAGGGGCGCGGCCCGTCCGCCCCGCGCGCCCCCCGCCCCGCTCCAGCCCTGGCCCCCACCGCCCGGCCCCCACCGCCCAGCCCCGCCGCTCGGCCCCGACGCAGGACCCACCGGCGCGTTCGTCCGCCCCGCTCGCAGCCCCAGCTGTGACAGCGGCCCCGACCACCGGTCCCACCCCGCCCCGCCCGTGCGTCACAGCGTCGCCCCACCCCTCGTCCTGGCCACGCCCCTCCGCCTCGTCCCAATGCGCCTGCGCCGCCCGCCGCGCGAGGTGACCCCTGGGATGGGGGCGGGGTACTGGCGTCGCCCGTGGACAGTCCCTATGGCCGAGGGCCCCCCTGTACAGCCTGGGACACCTACCGTGGCCCGCAACCCTCACCGCGCCTTGAGGATCCCAACCATGGCCTGGGTGCCCCTGTCATGGCCTGAGGACCTCCACCGTGGCGTGGAGTTCCCCTTGCCCTGGGAGACCTCAGGCCTTTGGGGATATCCCAGCGTGGGTGACAGCCAGTGGGGGCTCAGAGGGTCAAAGGAAGTGCCGGGGGAGCTCTGGGGTTCTGGCAGTTTCCTGCCGGTGAGTCATGGTGTCACTGGTCCTGAGCCCAGGGGCAGGGGCAGGGTGGCACTTTGGGGAAGTGAAACAGGTGCCAGGAAAACACCCTGGCAGCCCACAGTCATGCAAGCCTGGCCACGCACATCCCCGGCCCTGCCAGTGTGGTGCAACCTCTGGCATGCCGGATGGACATGGGGATGAGGAGTGTCCCCAAAGACCACGTCCCTGATGGCCATGTCCCAAAGGTGGCATGGGTGGACACAAGGGACCAGGGGCCAGCAGGGCCCTGTGCCGTCTGGTATTAGGGCAGTGGGGACAGACAGGAGAGGGGACAGAGGGAGCACAGCTGACTGCAGTGCTTGGGTCTGTGCAGCGAAGGAGGAAGCCGTGGGGAAATGGTGGAGTGGCAGCATTTGCGCCACAGCCCTTTCTGGGGCGGCTGCAGGTCGTGGCCTTGACAAGGGTGGGTGTCATCACAGCCCTGCTGGGCGGGGCTGGGACTGGGGCTGGGGCTGGCACACGGTCACTGGTCCCACACATCAATCCCAAACATCCTCTCTGCCCTCTGCCCCACACACTGGCCTTGGAGCATCCTCATGCTCTGCCCCACACCCCAGCTCCAAAGTATCCCCTCACTCTCCCCCACACTCCAATCCTGGAGCATCCCCTGCTCTGCCCCACACTCAGCCTCCCCAGTGCACTGCTGGGGGCAGCCAACCCCCACAGCTCTACCAGTCTAGAAGGAGGAACTGGGCAAAACCGGGCATTGCGACAGCTGGAAATCCCGTTCTGACGGCGCTTCCTTCCAGAGGCTCTTGAAAACCGGCCACGCTAGAGCCAGGCTCAGAGAGCGGGGCAGGCAGGAGCCCGAAGCCAAGTGCCATAACACTTCCCAGGTACTGTCAAGTCTCTGCCCAGGACTCTGCAGTCAGTGGTGGCGATGGCATTCGTCCCTGATTTGGACACACTGGAGAATAGCAGGTAAGCATGGCCGTGCCAGAGAGGACTTTGGGGACATGATCCTGCACTGGTGGCCCTGACTTCACCATCTCCCTTTGCCTTTCAGCCTAAATGAGGAGATGTTTTATGGCCCCGACTGCCTCTGCCCGCAGAAGGTAACACTGGGGCAGTGGGAGTAATGAGATCCGTGCGGTGGGGAAGCCTGGCACTCACCCTTCCCTTTTCTCCCCAGAAACCCCGACTGGACTTGGAGGTGACATCACCCAGGGTGGGCATCCAAGTGACAGTGACCAAGGGACACCCTGCCAGGACCTTTCGCCGGGCTGCTGTCCTGGTGGTTGCTGTGACCAAGTTCCTAAAGCAGCCAGCGCACAAGGACTTTGCTGACAGTGACCTTGGCAGCTTCTTGGATGATCTTTTTGGTATGGGGGTAATGTCAGGGGTGTCGCCCCAGCCGGGGGATGCTCTTGGGGAATGCTCTTGAACCTGGAAGCATCAGCATCCCCCTGACTGTCTCCCTCCCCACAGAGCCCATCTCCTTCCAGCACATAAAGGGCAGTTATGCTGGGGCACCCGTCTTCCGCTACACCCGCTCCCAGTCCTTTGACATCCTGGACATTGACCACAAGTGTTTTGTGCTGGAGTCGCCAACCCAGCTGGTGGCCCTGCACCTGCAGGGACCCTCTGCCGGACGGAAAGGTGAGGGGACACAATCCCATCCCGATGTCCCTGTCCCCCACCCCAGGACCACGTGGGAGCCACTCGACAGCACTGGAACCACCTATTAACCCGTCCCTTCTCTCTGCAGTGAAGCTCAACATCGCTCTGTACCGTCCCCGGTCATCGCAGGGCAGCCCAGGGGCTGGGCGGGTGCCTGTGGCCTTGGGTATCAAGGGCTACCAGCTCTATATGTCGTGTGTGATGAGTGGCGCCAAGCCCGTGCTGCAGCTGGAGGTGAGCGTGGGGTCCTGCCAGTCCATCCTTCATGGGGCTGGGGGCTCCATTCCACTCTGACCCCTGTTTCACCCCACTGGCTGTAGGAAGCTGATGTCAGGAGGGATATTGAGACCGTGGAGCTGACCCGCTTCATCTTCTACCGTCTGGACAGCCCGGCCGAGGGGACTACCCGCTTCGAGTCCGCTGCCTTCCCTGGCTGGTTCGTCTGCACATCCCTGCAGCCCCGCCAGCCTGTGGGTATCACCAACGCTCCTGACCAAGTGAACATTGCTACCTACGAGCTGAGCGGGCGCTGAAGACCCCGCACCAACCCAACCGGCAGTCACCGGTTTTCAGGCTGTATGTACTGAGTACAACCCCCTGGGATGGGACCCCTCTCACCATCTACTTCAGATGAAATAGTAGCTCTGGGCCCCATGGGCTCAAGACACCCCAATCCTTATTTATTTACTTATTGTGTCTGGCCAGTGCTTTTATATTTATTTTATTTATTGCTGCTTTTAACTTGTATGTGTTTTATTGTTATCTGGAACGCTAGTGTTTGTAGAGATGGAAGTGGAAATAAAAGGTTTTCCAGGGCTGAATTGCTCAGCTCATTGCTCTCACGGGGGTTACAGATGGGAAAATCCTACTGCTTTGGCTGCTTTTGGGCACTCTCCAAGCCTGAGTGAAAGCCCAGGGTGTAGGGGGCAACCCCACAGCCCAGGGACCACCCTGATTTGGCCAGACCCATGCAGGATCCTCCACCTCCTTGTCCCCATGCCCACCACACAGCTGGGGAGTAACTGGGGTGGGCATCCCACAGGTGGAAGTCATGCAAATCCTGGCAGCCACCCAGGGCTGTCACTTCTGCTCCAGCTGCTGCCACTACCCTGGCTCACTGCTAAGGCATGGCACAGTGGGCCACAGTGCAGCAGGACGGCAAGAGGCATGGCATGGCATGGCATGGCATGGCATGGCATGGCGTGGCGGGGCATTACATGGCGTGGTATGCCATCACATAGTATGGTATGGTGTGCCGTGTCACGCAATTTCACACCACACCATGCCATATCATGTGATGCCATCACACAGCACGGCATGGCATGGCACGACATTGCGTGGCATTGCATGGCGTTGCATAGCGTAGCGTGGCCAGACGTGGCCACGGCTTCACATACCGTGGCGTGGCATGTTGTGGCCTGGCACAGTGTGTCACGACATGTCGCAGTGCGTCCCCCTGTGTCATCACAGGGCCCCGCCCGCGGGGGCTCGGCCGCCAAAGAGGGCCGTTGTCCTCGCCCCCTGCCCGCCTCCAGCCAATCACAGCTCTGCTGTCTGCCGGCCCCGCCGCCAGCCGCCGGCTCCCTCTCTCTATTGGTCGGTTTGAAGAAAGCGGTGGCCAATGGACGCGGCGCGGCGGTTGGTGGAAGTGTCGGTGGTCGCAGCGCCCGGGATGGAGCGCGCGGGGGCGGCCGGTGAGGGGCCGGGGGGCTCTGGGGCCGGGTTCGAGGGATCCCGAGGCTGGGGGCTGCGGGCGCTCCCTGTGCGGGGCCCTGTGGGGGTGACGGGGAGCGGAGCTCTGGGCTCCTGCGACCTGGGGACCCTTTGGGACGGGGACACTCCGCGGGGACCCTGCGGGGTGGCCGCGAGTGCCGTGGGATGGGAGTGCGGGGGGTGCTGGGCTGGGGGCGGCCAGAGACAGGCCAGTGGAGGCTCTTGGTAAAGGGACAGGGGCGGCCTGAGGGGCTGCTGGGGCCTTGGGAAGGAGGTTTGGGTGGTCAGAGGGGGTGAGGGTGCGGCAACCCGTGGGGGGTACCCCACGAAACGGGCCCAGGGACGCGGTCTGGGTGGAGGGCAGTATGGGAGGGCTGGGGGTTTGTCGCGGGGCCGCGATGCTTTTGGGGCTTTGTGGAAGCCTTTCAGGGCAAAGGGCTGGGGGTGCTGGAGATGCCCTCGGAGCCCAGGACACATAGGGGGTGAGGGTGGGACAGTGTTAGGAATGTGGGGGGCCCTGGGGACAGGGCGATGCTGGACTCTTGCCCCAATGCCGCAGCCATACTGGGGATGTCAGAGGTATCCTCTGTCCCCCTGCTGCGATACTCTTCATTTTTCCCTGTTGCCTGTCTTAGAAGAGGTTTTGGCCACCACTGGGTGTAGGCCCGCAGGATACACAGCTGCAAGGGGGTCATGGGCAGCGTCTCCCCTTTCCCTCTGCAAACTGACTGAGCCTGGCACAGCTGAGGTGTTGAGCAGCACCACCCTGTGAGGGTCAGGGAGCTTAAGTGCCAATGAGCCTCTGGGCAATATCGTGTGCATTGGAATTTCAGGGCACAGCATTACCAGACTCCCCAGGCAGAGGAGTGCAAGGTAGTGTGTGAGGGTAACAGAAATCGTTTGTCATGGGTACTCCTTCTCCACGGACTGAGGTAGTTGCTGCATGCACATCTCCTGTCATCTCTCTGCAGAGCAGCGGAGGAGCCAGCTGCCAAACTGCCGAGCAGCCAAGGAAAGCCTGAAATGCCCGAGTGCAAAGTAAGTCAAGAGGATGATCTGTAAAAGTCCCTTCTGGCCCAAATCGCTCAGCGATTTTCTGAGTTATAAGTGACTTTTCCCCACTGGCCAGTGTCTGCTTTCTCTCACCTGCATACAGAGAACCAGCTCCTGCCAGGGCCCCGCTGTCTGGGTTCTGCCCCCACAGCACCCCAGCACTGCTCTGTAGTTACTGGCAGCGGGATCAAAAGAACAGCTTGAGTGCTGGCATTTCCCAATGGTTGATGGAATCTCTTCTGGGTATTTTATGAGTCTCTGTGAAACCTTCTCATCTCAGCTCCTGGCTCTGGCGGAACAGACCTTGCTGCCAACAACTCATCTTCAGAATTGGGTCTCAAGGAAGGGGTGGTTGGAATCTGACACTGGTTTTTAATGGCAGCTTCTAGTGGCCTTTGGGATAGGTTAATATCAGGAAGGGGCATTTTCAGTGCGCATGACAGGAAAATATGGGGAGAAGCAGGATCAGAGAGCAGAAAGAGCAAACAGATCCCTGGTGCCAGGCTCTGGGAAACACCACTGATGTAATAGAAATGAGGAGAGAAGATTCAGGACCTTTCTTTATGACATAGTATAGCACTTGTGTAGAACTGGGATGATCACCTCACTATCCAGGCTCTTTTCTTACAGAAAAATACCTGCACAGGCATTAACCTTCCCTGAGGGCTGAGCTGCTTGCCCCGGAGCTGAGGAGTGGGAGAACTTCATAGCTGGCTGCTGTCAGAGGGCTCCAATTCCAGGAGGAGGATGGGACTGTGGTAGCTGACAGTAGGCTGCAGTCCTACCTTCCTGCTTTGCTGCCAGTATCCAGGCAGTTGTGGGGCTCGTGGGTTGGCCATGCTGCAGTGAGCCCTGGCTGGGACGCTCCAAGGCACCACTGTGACCTGCAGCGTGGTAGCAGCATGACTTCAGCTGTCTGTGGCACACAGGACAAGTCAGGAGCCTCCAAACCCCTTGCCTGCCAGACTCTAGCCTGCATGAACCGTTTTGGTTACTTTTGTTGTCTGTGGAAGTTCTGTGACAACCTTGGATGTTAATGGTCTGTGTTGCTTTCCTATTGCTTCACAAAAGAAAAAGAATTACAGAATGTGGTACTTCCTTGACAGGTTTTTGATTTCTGAAAGCTTCTCCTAAGCTCCTGTGTCTGAAACAACCATATATTTGACCCTTTCTGCAATGGCTGATAAATAACCCGATCAGTTGTTAAATAACCCAATAACTTGTTAAATAACCTGATAACTTTTTTTACTCTTACAGACCCTTTTTAAAGGACCGGACAAATGACCTGAATCCACACTTAGAACCAGTTTCTAAACTCAAGCATGTAAGTAGAAAGCTTTTGAGTCTTTCATGCTTGAAGTGAGTCTGGGCAGAACAGGGTCGCCTGTTGCAAATGAGTGTTTTAGGGTTGCTTAAAGAAACACCATCAAAGGTATTGGCAAAAGCAAGTTTAATATAAAAGTGAAAGCACAAAAGAGTTCATTGGCAAGGTTCATCTACTACTTACTGGATGGTTAAACCTAAAATCAATCAATCTAAAACAAAACCAACCTAAAAATTATCTATGTTGAGCTTGGGGGTTGGGCCGGAGGAGGGAAGGATAAGGATGGGAAAGGGTAAGGATAAAAAGGAATAAGGAAGACCCATCTGTTGAGTCACAAGTTTCAGAGCAGACCCCCTTGCTAATCTGAGGCCAGGACCTGACTTACAGTTAAGGCCTACATGTTCTAACAGCACTTAATCAATAGGTTAAGTTAAACAATTTAGCAAAGGATTCATATAGAATTTACTGTAGCACAACAGTAAGTCACAGGCCTGATTGACTTACAAATCTAAAGTACTTAAGAACCAAGGAGACCCACCTTCATGGTAGATTTGCTGTAGCATATTCACAGTCACATGCACACAGGCCTAAAGAGTCTGTACAAGGTACCTGTGAAAAATTCCCCTCAAATTCAGTGAAGGACTCATGTCACCACCTTTGCATCTTCTCAGTGGGTGGGGGGTTGAGCCTTGAGGAGAGGCTCCATCATCCTCGTTCGCTGATCCTCCAAGTATAGTAAATGTGAGAGTTTGCTGGCTCTGAGAGGCCCCATTCAGAGGGAGATGGTGGTCATAGCCCACTGCAGTCCAGGAGGGCTCAAAGGGTCTCACTCAGGACCTCTATTTATAGGGTCACAAGAGAGTGGGCTTTAGTCATAATAATTTTTCATCCTTGCTGCAATTTGGGTCAGTAACTTTCTTTGCAAACCACATCCTCAAGTCAGGGTCATGAGTTCCTGACTCCAAATGAGGACACTCAACAGATTGCTAAATAGCTGGCAATGAGTCAACTACTTATTTTTTCAGAGGAGCTTAGTTTAGTTTAGTTAGGAGTTTCAATTTAGAAGACCGATCCTTTGCCCGTGTCCTGGTGGGTGCTGTGTTACCGTTCTGTTGACAACTGCTTTGTCACCACAGGCCTTCGCATGGCTGTCCCCCTGGGCCAGCTCTCAGGGTCTGACCAAGCTGAGCTCTTCTTGGAGCTGAGGGCTGCTTTGTCTCTCCAGGTTGACAGGAACAAGAAGGATGTTCTCAGAAATGTGATGAAGAGTGCTCAGGAGGATGGCAAGCTTAGTGCCAAATCCACACAGCACACTGGCCACGCTAGTCAGCAGAAGCCTTCAAACACATCCCAGAGAGCAGTGGGGGTGCATCCAGTGCAGCCAGGGAAGAGCACAAAGCTTCCTGCTTCTGCACAGACCAGAGGCAGGCTCCCACCTCCAGGCTCTGGTCACCTAAATCTGGAAAGGAAGAAGAAGTCTGCACAGGACACTATCACTGCTGCAGCACTTTGTGTGGGAAGTGACCACTCCCCCCCTGGAGCGCCTTGGTCCCTGAATGAGGAGCTGCAGGATGGGCTGGTCTGTCACAAGGAAAACCTCAGCCCAAGAGCCTCCACACTCCCAGAGCTAAACAGAGATTTCCAATTTGATGGAAGCAGTCTTGGGAAGAAGAGAGTCTTGGCTTACGAGCAAAGCTCAGCTGTAATGTCAAGGCCCGTTGTGGGCCCAGAGGACAAAATTAATAACCGCCAGGCTAAGAAAGACCCAGTTCCAGATAAATTCAGGAAAATCCTGCCAGGCTCAAAGAGCATGTCTCAAAAAACAAGTGTCAGAACTCAGCCATTGCAGCCCCCTAGGTACCTTCCTGCTTCTGCTAATTTGCTACATAGAAAAATAGGGACAAACCAGGAAAAAACTACTACAGTGAGGCAACCTGTGGGAAAGCCACCTGGCACAGCTCCAGTGGGAGTTTTTAAGCACCAATTTCAACCTCCCCCAATGAGAAGTTCTCCCACTAAGCCTCTGGCCTCAGGCAGGCCTCAGGGGACAACAAACCTGAAATCCAGCCTGAACCGAGGTGGCACCATGCCACAGCCAAGGCCCATGAGTAAAGGGGGGACGGACAGGAAGGACATGAACGTGGTGCGTCCCAGACACACAGCAACATCCCGAGGGATAGACCACGCAAACCAGCCTCCCAGCACACACTGCTCCAAAACTCATGCACTTGAGGGTAATTTGAGGAGTAGGAAAGATCAGCTTAAACCGGAGCTGCCGAAGGCAATCGTGCAGTATGGGCGTGTTCCCAGGATCCCATCAGCTGCGGATCGTAAGTAAGTGGCAGCGTTGGTCACCTGGGTCTTCCAGGGAACAGTAGAGTATAAGGGTTTGACTGGGTGAGCCAGCACCATCCTGCTGAAAATGGGCTCTGAAGTCTCTATCAGTGAAGGCTTGTTGGGAGGTTGCTGCCCTGAAAAAGAGAGAGTTGGGAAAGATGTTGGGTGGGGCCCTGAGTTCCTCTCCCACCAATTCAGTGAGTGGGAGGAGAGTGTGTGGCCATTCTGTTTTAGCCTCAAGGCTTACACTTGTGAGGGTTTTCCTTTCCCAGCCTAGAGCTCAGATGTGTTTTTGGGATAAATGTACCAGTTTTTCCTGAGCAGCTGAAGTCAGCTAACAGGGGATTCTATAGAAAAAACAGTACCTTGGCAAGAGCTGGCTGCCTGCTGGGGTGGTAACCAAGGTGATACTTTGGTCCTTGGACAGGAAACAGCTGGAGGAGTGGCTGGCATCGAAAGGCAAGAAATACAAGCGGCCGCCGATGACACTGCTTCAGAAGCAGGCAGTGAAGCCGCCCTGCAGAAAGGTCAAGGCGAAAGAGAAGCAAGAGAATCCAGAGCAGCACTGCCTGGTGAAGATCAACAACATATTAACTGAGTGCCTGAACTTTGTTGAGGAGGTGGGAATGGGAAAGAGGCTGCTTGAACAGGCTCCTCCTCCCCTGGAGCATCCCAGGGGATGCAGACCATGTACCTTCACAGCACAGAGGGGTTGGGAGCAAGCATTCAGTTGCTAGAAGGGAAACATGGGTAGGGAAGATAAAAGTCCTCACGGAGTTATGGGTAGGTCAAAGGCACATGGTGAGCTACACTGACAGGGAAAATGGAGAGGTACCCCATCAAAACGGACTGTTGTGGTTTAACCCCAGCCAGCAGCCAAGCCCCTCGCAGCCACTCACTCATTCCCCCACCAGTGGGATCAGAAAGAGAATCGGAAGGGTAAAAGTTACAGAACTTGTGGATTGAGATAAAGACAGTTTAACAGGGAAAGTGAAAGCCATGCACACAAGCGAAGCGAAACAAGGAATTTATTCCCTTCTTCCCATGGGCAGATTCAGCCACCTCCAGGAGAGCAGGGCCCCGTCACACATAATGGGGACTTGGGAAGACAGACAACATCACTCTAAATGTCCCCCCACTTTATATACTGAGCATATAGTCTGGAATATCCCTTTGGTTAGTTTGGGTCACCTGTCCCAGCTGTGTCTCTTCCCAATCTCCCACGTGCCCCGAGCTCCCCAGCGAGGCAGTATGAGAAACAGAAAAGGCCTTGGTTCTGTGTAAGTCTTGCTCAGCAATAACAAAGACATCTTTATCATCACTGTGTTCAGCACAAATCCCAAACAGAGCCTCATACCAACCGCTGGGAAGGAAATTAACTCTACCCCAGCCAAAAGCAGTGTGGGACTCACATGTGTAACTGACGGTGTTCTGGAAACTGGCAGTGCAGTCTGCAAAAGCAATGTCTGCAACAGAAACCCAGGCTGATTGAACCAGCTTGAAGTAGATCCCTGTTGGTGTCACAGTCTGAGGTACGGCTCTGGTGGGGGACTGTTGCTGGGAACACTGCCTGCTAGCTCTGCTCCAGGATTTAGTGGCTCAAATAATGCCAGCACTGGAGTCTATCCCTTGACAGCTCTTTGGAGTACTAGACTCATTTATCCAAGGAGAAGATAGAGGGAGGACAGCCCGTTGTTACGTAGGAGACTTGTAAACCCAGACTCCTGAGACCTTCTTTCTCCTGAAGAGTGCTGGAAGCACAGTCAGGTACTGACAGCTCCCAGTGCATACTCTTGTCCTCGCAGTGGACACCTTTTACTAGGTCCTTGCCCTTCTCCTTGCAGGGTGTCCATGCAGAGGAGCTATCAAAAGTGCTGTCTGTTGTGCCCCAGGCAGAGAAATTTGCCAAATTCTGGATCTGCCAAGCAAAGCTGCTGGCCCGGAGTGGCCCCTTTGATGTGATGGGGCTGTACAGAGCAGCAGTCTGCGCAGGCGCTCAGGTGCGTGGGGCTCACCAGCTCCCTATGGTCCCTGCCTCAGAATGGGTGGGCTTCCTTGAGATCCCAGGGGCTGGATTTTGGGATGAGCTTAGCAGCACTAATTAGTGGTGAAAAAGCCCTTTAGAGATGCTGGTCCTGTTCCATGGGCAGGGTGGGCACTTGCCCAGCTGTGCTGGGTGCTGACATATCACACTGCTGTTGTGATGCAGCAAAAGCCTTTCCTCCTATTCAGCTATAACTCTGGTCTCTGTTGCCATACCAGACCTGCCCTGACCCATGTTCTGCTTTTCCTGCAGCCACTCCAGGAGCTCAGGGATGTTCTTGATATTTTGAAGGCTGCAGGCCATACATCAGAAGGTAACCTGAACATGGGGAGCCGTCTGGAGTGTGGGCAAGCCAAGGCTCCCTGCTGCTGCCATCTGGGAAACAGCACATTCTACAGTCTGTCCCAGCACCCCATGTCCCTCTTGACTTTGATGGAGATTGAGTGTTTTGAAAGTCTGGAATCCTAATCCCAATAATGGGGAATGTTCCTCTGCCAGGGCTGGGGAGGGTCCTGGCCCCGGCACACCTCCACAGCCAGGCCTGTGTCCGAAACACCACAGTGTTATTCCTCCCCAGCTGGCACTCTCTGCAACTGCATTGCCCTTTTCCTCTCTTGCCAGGGGAAAAGGCTGAGCAACCCATTCCTTGGGAGCCTACAACACCTTGTCCAGGTGAGAGGGAGCCCGTAGCATCGACTCCAGGCCCAGTGGGGAGGCCCCTGACCTCCCTACCTCTCTCAGTCAAGTTACGGGTCACATCTGCATCCAGGTAAGGCTGAACCCCCTGGTCCTGGCAACATGCACCCTCCATGCCAGTGCTCCTCCACAGGGTTTACCCAAGGCTCTTGTCCTCTCCATAGAGGAAGGGAGTTCCCGAAAGGCCCAGAATTGAAATTCCTGACGCCCGTGCGGCGCTCGCTGCGGGTTGAGCGGGCTGGGAGCCACTACCCAGAGATGCTGAAGGACCATGACCCTGTGGTATCATCCCTCAGTGAAATCCTGGATGCTGAAGAGGAGACTCAGTTCATCTTCCAGAAAAACAAGGCTTTGCCAGAGGTGACGGGGCTGGAGGGTTTGAGTTCATACACCCCTGAGAGCTGCTAAGGGGTTCCTGGTGGAGCCAGTCCACCTGCCCCCTGTGCTGCCTTGCACACACTCCACTGGCTTCTCTTGCTGCCCTTCGGGTGTAAGCGTGGGGGGGTGGCACAGAATAAGCTTGTTTGAAATATCTAAGCGCTGTTTTAAATATATTAAAGACTTGCAGTAGAGATGTGTGTGGCCTAGTGAGCAGTGTAGAAGACTGCGTCCCTCAGGACTGTCCTCAGCTCCTCTGCCTAATTTTCCTGCTGTAGGATGGTGTCAGCCAGACTGCAACATTCCAAGCACCTCTCAGTGTTTTGGAAGTGACGTCCCAAAGGATTTGCTCTGGAGCTGCCTTGTGCCATACCTGGACAGCATCTGGATGTCCCTTCTGAGAGGCACGTGCAGACCAAGGTCCAGAGGCATGGACAGAAGTACTAGCTCTGCCTGAGGGGCTGGAAGACCTGCAACGCTCCAGCAGCTTCTGTGCAGGCTGACAGCAGCACCCAAAGTGGTGCGGAGGACCTTGGGGTGCAGCAGGCCAGGCCCCCAAACTCCTGGGCATGGTTGGGGTTCAGTATGGGCCAGTGAGTGCAGATGAGCCCTGTACATGCACTCGGGGCCCCTCTGGTGCTGTCCTTGCAGCTGGAGCAGGCAGTAGCACAAGGTACCAGGTGAGGGGTTGGCTCTGGGGTGGGCAAGGGGTCCCTGCTGCAAGCAGTGACCGTACAGCTGCTGTAGAGGATGGGGGGAGCCCCACTGTCACCTGCCCAACCCCGGTAAGCAGTGGTCCTGACCCCATCCCACGCTTTTGCCTCCTCTTTCCCTCCCGACACACCCCCGGTCTTGGCTCAGCGTACTGAGTCCGGATGCCAGAAGTCTTGGAGCAGTGTCCTGGAGTTCTGGCATGGGGCTTGGCTCCGCTCTGGGGAGCACTGCTTGCCTAGCTCCCTCCTCTGCAGAGGAGAGGTGACCCGGGGCTGCCACCTTCTGCCCAGGGGCTCGTGCTTGTCCCAGCTGCTGGGAATTGCCCTTTGCCCCCACCTCCCAGGTGCAGGGACAAAGCAGTTTTCCTTTAAAACAGCCAATTTTATGTCTCTGTGGTGCCAGGAGTTTGAGTATCTTTTATAAATAGAAAAGGGTAGCAAACAGAAGAGGGGAACAGCAGGTGAAGGGAGTTCCCACAGAGCAGCTGTCACCTCCAGAGCCTCCCCCTGCACCCAGGGCCACAGTGGAGAGGCTGGAGGGACAGGAGCTGCAGGGGCCCTGACTGGTGCAGGGCCTCCAGTGATACCGGAGCAGCAACACTGCCCGCTCACCCTGGCATTGGGTGGCCCCAGGCTGCCATTGAGCTGGCAGGAAGGATGTTAGTTAAAGTGGGGCAGCCAGCAGAATTGGGGGGGCCCTCTCCTGGCTTCAGGCACAGTCGAGAGAAGGGCCCCACAGCCTAAGGACAGGTGTGATGGGGGCCACAGGCAGGGCCACCAATCATCCTGTGGCCATCAAAGGTGGCAGCTGACCATGGGTGGCTTTGGTCTGGCAGTGCAAGTGGTCCAGGGCCACCAAATGCCCTCCTGTGGGGCTGGCACCTGCCAGAGCAGCAGCCATTGGTGCTGGGGTGGGCTCAGGCTTCTCCATCATCCTCCTCCTCGCCGCTGGAGTCTTGGGGGACCTGAGACAGTGAGAGGGCTCAGTGGGCACAGGACCCCACGGGCATCAGCGTGGCAGGACACCCATGTCCTTCTGCCTCTCTGTTCCCTGCCACCCACCTGCTGGCCAGGGTGGCTATGCTGGGCCAGCCAGGGGGGCAGGGCTGTGCCAACCTCCCCCGAGTCCAGCCGAGTGTGCTCCACTGTTGACTCATGTGCCATCTGCGGGGGAGACAAGGCTCCCAGAGAGAGTCTAACACAGGCTGGGTTGGGTGCCCACCCAATGCTTCCATCAGCCCCATGCCCCCCTCAGGTAGAGAGGGAAACTGAGGCATAGTAGGTGAGCAGGGGGGGTTGGGGGCTGCGTACCAGGACAGGGGGTGCCCGGAAGAGGTAGCTGAAGGGGTAGTAGAGGAAGTTGATGAAGGAGGCGGCATAGAGGTCTGCGTAGCGCATCAACTGGTTGGCGAAGAGCGTCTGGCGTGAGCCGCAGCGGAAGAGGCTGCCCATCTTCCCGTAGCACATGTCCATCTCATGTGTGACTTTCTGGGGGTGCAGCAAGACAGTCAGGGCACCCAATGCCCCCCGGGGTGCCCAAAGGGGAAGTCGTTGGAGGGGGGTGGGACTGAGTTGTGTGCCAGCTGGGATGGTGTCCTGAGTGTCACCTGGATCCGGCGCTTGATGGAGCTAATGTCTGGGCGCTCACTGCTGCCACTGTCCAAGTGCCTGGAACAGGATAGATCCAGCTGGAGGCTCACCTGGGAGGTCCCCCACAGGTGTTCCCACCCCTCCCTACTCCCCTCACCCACTCACTGGTACAGCTCAGCCAGAAAGAGATCAAGGCTCCGCAGCTCCTCAAACAGCTCTGCAAGGTCAACGTGGCTGGCTCAGTGTGGGAACATCCCCCACTGCCCAGCATGACTGACCCAGAGGGTCAGGGCACAGCCCACTGGGGCGGTTTTGCCATCGAGAGGCATAGGACACTCCAGGCCACGTCCGCCAGCAGGGCAGGGTCTGTGTCCCCAGCCAGGCATTGCTCACCGCTCTTCTCTGTCCAGACCTGCAGCTCACGGGCCAGCTCAGGCACCACCAGGAAGGTGCGCCAACCCTGCCGCTTCTTGGACTTGAGGATGTCCCCAAAGATGTGGTCCCCCATGTAAAGGATGTCTTTGCCTTTCACGCCCAGGAGGTCACACACCACATCTGAGGAGCCTGTGACAGCCAAGGGTCAGGGTGGGGGCATGGGCATGTCCCCCCCTGACTGGAGCCTGGCCTGGCACTTACCGCCAGAGTAGACAGTGCAGTGCTGGAGGGGGCCGGTGTACGTCCCAATGCGCAGCTTCCCTGTGTCCTACGGGACAAGAGGACTCCGGGATAGGAACACCATTATCTGCGTCCACTTGGTGCCCACCCAATGGTGAATCTACCCTGCTCTGCCCACAGAAGCCCCCATAGTGCTCAAATAGTGCCCACTGCCCCAGCTGGCCCCACAACGGGGGAGGGGTCCCCACCGTGTCAACTTGGCGCAGGACAGTGCCCTCAGCGAAGAAGAGGGGCTTGCGGGTGTCCACCACAATCAGGTCAAAATAAGACCTCCAGGGGCGCTGCGGGGTGTCCACCTGTGGATGCCAGGGAGGGGGGGGGTCAGCAAGAGGTTGCTGATGGCACCCTGAGCCCCCCACTCTGCCCACAGTGGGGACAGACTCACCTTGTCCCCATCTCTGAAGTCAAACAGGTAGGACATGATGGCCTGCAAGGACATCCAGCACTGTCACCCATCCCCAGGGAAGGCAGACACTGACTGCGCTTTGACACCCTCCCCTCTGCCACCCCCATCAAGGGCAAGCTGGACCTGGCAGGGGGAGCACATGGACACCCCTTACTCACATCCGTGTACGTATAGTCACTGTTGGTGGCCAGGAAGACCTTCCCCACCTCCTTCATGCGGCTCAGCAGCAGTGGCACACGGGGCTGGTGAGGGGCAAATCAGCATGGAGTGGGCTTGGGGGGACCAAGGGGAACTGGCAAAGGGGAGCAGGGTAGTGAGGGGTCCATGAGAGTCTGCACATACATCTTTCACCACGTATTTCTCCAGGTTCTCCAGCGTCTTCTCCTTCAGGCAGCCCTGCAGAGTGGATGAAGGGAGGGGGCTGGCCAAAACCTCCCAGGGTGTTTGTGGGGAATCTCCAGCACTCCCATAACCCTCCTCCCACCAGCCTCCTGCCCACTGCACCCACAGAGAGGTGGACGTGGTCCATGGCCTCACGCACATCCTGGAACATGCTGCGGAAGGACATGAAGAGGTTCCCATGTCTGTAGCCGGTATCGCAGCTGCAACAATCAGGAATGGAGGGGGTGAAGGGGCTGCCCTGCCAAGTGAAGCTCCTCTGCAAGATTACCCCCCCCGCCATCTGATCCACCAGCAAGCCCCCACCCATCACCTCCCTCTTACTTTACGTATCTGGAGCAGTTGGTGAAGAAGTCCACAAGACAGGCATAGAGGTGGGCCTCTGTGTGGGAGGGATATGTGAGAGGGGGTGCAGGACAGGACAGCACCCCAAGGTGGTGGGGTGTGAGGGAGACGGGTTGTGTCTCACCCGTGAGGTTGAAGAGTGTGTTGAGGATGTGGAAGCGCTTCATGTCATCCCGCTGGATAAACTTATTGGGGTAATAGTGGAGGATTTCGGCTCTGGGGAGGGAGCATGGAGCTGCACCCCACTCCAAGGGTCCCCCTGCTCCCCCCTACCCCTGAGGCAGGGGATTTCCAAACTCACCCCTTGAGGAAGCGGAAGCCATGGGCACAGACTAGCAGGTTCCCATGGGAATCCACCTTCAACAGGTTCCCATACAGGGCATCGAACACCAGCCCCCTGCAACACACAGCTGTCAATGGGTGGGGATCTCACCCCTCTTCCCCCGGACCCCCTCCCCAAACTCACCGAGTGGGGAACGTGGGGTCATACTTGTAGGCAAGGATCTCGGGGGGGTACCCAATGGCGACAAGGTGCTCCAGCAACAGGGCAAAAGCCAGCTCCTCGTAGTCGGGGGACTTGTACACTGTAGGGAGTCAGAAGGGATGTGGACAGGGCCTTGGGGGGGGTCCCACCACTGCCCCACCCTGTCTTAGGTTCCCCAAAAACGCACTGGCCAAGGTGTAGTCCATGTCAAAGCCAAAGCACTTGATCTTCTCCAGCGCCAGGCTCCGGTTGACAAAGATCCTGGGGGTAATCAGGTGGGGGGAGGAGTTATGGGGAAGGGGGGGTGTTTAGGGCTGGGGGTGGCACAAAGGAGGGGATGGGGATGTGTTCCCCCATCCCGGTCCCTGGTCAGTGCTCTGTGACGGTGTGCCTGCCCCAGCTCAAGGGCCCCATAGCGAGTTATTGGAGCAGAAAAATGGGCTTTTGAGATGGAAATGGAGCTGGGGGGGAGCAGGAAGGGAGATGCGTGGGAGGGGGGACTGTGGGCCCCTGTTTTGGCCTGCCCCCACACCTGATATGTCTACGTGGGGTGACCCCCAGGGGCTCCGCTCCCTTCCTGACTCCCCCCAAGATTCCCCTCCCGTACCTGAACCCCAGTGCCCCTCCCTTGGGTCTTGCCTCCCCCCCTCCATGCGCCCTCCCCACTTGTCCCCTCCCAACTCTCTCCAAGGAGCCTCAAGTCCTGCTGCACCCACAGCCCCTCGCTCCCCCAGCCCCCTCCCGCCCACCGGTGCTGGCAGTCCCTCCGCAGCGCCTGCGGGTCGCCCTGCCCCGGGCTCGGGGCCGCCGCCGGGCCTCGCTCCCCCTCGCTGCCCATCGCCACCGCCTCCGGCCACCGCCCGCGGCCGCCGCCGCTTTAAGGGGGCCCCGCGGGACCGCCCCGCCCCGGCCCCCGGCCCGGCCCCCCCGGGCAGCACAGCCGGGACCAACCCGGGGCACCCCGGAGTGGTGACCCCAAATGGGGCGGTGACTCTGCCATGCCCCCTCCCTGGGGCAGTGACACCTCCCCACGCGCGCCCCCGCACACAGGGCAGTGCACGGGGCTCCCCCTCCCCAGCAGTGTCCCCCAGCGCTGCTCCCGCCACCCCCCCGGCCCGCAGCTCTCGGAGCCCCGGGCCAGTGTTTGCTCAGAGACGCCACTGGCAGAGGGGAGCGACCGGTGGCGAATCATTAACCGGGGTCAGGGACCGGCCCCGCTGCCGCCCCGAGGCCGCCCCGATGGACGCCGCGGACCCGTCAGAGGGCGGGAGCGGGGCCGGCGCGAGGGGCGCCCCGGCCTCACACCGGGGGGTAGGGACAGGAGGGAACACCCACGTCCCCTGGGACAAAACGACCCCCGGTCCGCGGGGCTTCGTGGCTCGCGTTCCCACGCAGCACATAAGGCACCTCCCGAACCCCACGTGCGTCCCCCACGGACCCATCCCCATCCCTCAGCACCCCCCGCCCTTTCGCCCCACTTCTTGCGACACGCCGGGACTGCTGACGCGGGTCCCCGGGACCGGCCTTGACCCAGGCAGGAGGGAGCATCCCCGGGCACATGGAGGAGGGCGTTGGAGCAGTTGTTGCCCCGGGCTGAGGAGGGGGCACATGCACACCACGGGGCTGGTGACAGGGACAGGAACTGCCCCAGGTGTTGGGCCCCGATAACCGCCCCCCCCCCCCGCGAGGCTGTTTACAGCCCATCCCATGACACAGAGGGCACGTGGGGCTCTTATCATCGTTCCCAGTTTGCTCCGGGGGCACGAGGCCAAGGCAGGCAGGGCCATGAGGCAGCAGCCACCCCAGCACCCTCACTCCCCAGAACCACAGGCACTGCTGGCATACGAAGGAAATCTTTATTGAGTCCGAGGTAGCAGCAGTGATGGGGCCAGAGGGCAGCCCCCAGGACCCCCGCGCAGGATGGCGTCCCCGAGCACGATGGTGTCTGCACCACTACAGCAATGGAGGCAAAGCTGAACACAGCACAGCCTGTGAGGGGGGTGCCCCACCACCCCCCAGCCCTCCCCTCACACAGAGGGCAAGGACCAACCTACATCCTTCCCCCAAGGAATCACTGCCGGAGGATCTTCATTAAAGTCATTAGAAGTGAAAAAGTGGCCCGCGGTAACTGCTAATCTACAGCTACAGCAGAGCAGAGGGGCCACCTGGGGGCATGTACAGCCACGGTGGTGCACCCCCCACGATGTTAGCGCCAAGACATTTTATATTAAAAAAGATACTTCAGTGACAGCACTAGGCAGACATGGGGGAGCCCCACCCCACAGCAGGCAGCTTCGGTGGCTCCTGGAGGGAGGGCAGCAGTGGGAAGCAGGAGCAGTGGGAGCCCTGGTGCCCTCACACCTTCAGGACAGCAAACTTGAAGACAGCCATGATGGCAGCACTAATGAGGCCGGAGATGGGGACGGTGACAAACCAGGCCATGAAGATGTTGCGGAAGAGGCGCCAGTCCACTGCCTTCCTGGAGCGCAGCCAGCCCACTGAGACCACTGAGCCCACCTGCCAAAGGAGCCAGAGCATGGCTCAGCACCGCAGTGAGGGTCTGCACCCACCTGATGTGCACACCTTCACCTGACATGCACCCCACAGCCCTGGGTCCTGCTCCAGCCTGTAGGGACCTCACAGAGGTCCCTACAGGCAGGGAGTGCAGGGCAAGGAGCTGCCACCCCAGATGGGTGTTAGGGACAGGGCCCTGCAGCACTTGGGTGTTAGGGACAGGGCCCTGCAGCACTTGGGTTCCCATGGCCTCTTGGCAGAGCCCAGGGGACCATGAAAGGCGTTTTGTTTTCCCATCACCTTCCAAGTGTGCCAGGGATGCCCCCCCCAGCCCAGGCAGCCGCTGCTGCCTCACATTGAGATGCAAGTGGCATAGCCAGGAGCTGACAGTGGCTGGAGGCCCAGAGCAGGACCCCCCCCCCAGCTTGGCCCTACGAGCACTAAGTTTTGGGGACGCTGAGCTCACACTGAGCCAGCACCATCTCCCCTGCCAACCCCCTACCTTGCAGTGAGTTGTGCTGATGGGGAGGCCAACATTGGAGGCAATCACCACCGTCAGCGCCGATGCCAGCTCGATGCTGAAGCCACTGCAGGGACAGAAAAGAGATGAGAACAGAACCAGACACCCCAAAACACCCAGTGGGCTCAGCTCAAGGCAGCACAGCAGTGTCAGCCCCTGGCTTGGCTCTCCAGACACTCAGACCAACCCCCTTCCAGGATGCAGGGAGGTGTTGGAGCCACACATACCCCTGCTTCACCATTGAAACCCCTAAAAGAGAAGGGAGAGGGGCTCCTGGAACAGGATGCAGCTCTCAGGCTGCCTGGAGCCTCCCCTTTGCTTCACGGCATCCCTTACCTGGATGGTGTGATGGGAGTCAGGTCCTTCCCCATTGTCTGGATGACTCTCCTTCCCCAGACCCATAAGCCGATGCAAATCCCCGCACCCCCATAGAGCAGCAGCCAGATGGGAGTTGCCACCTTGGTAGCCACATCGCCCGTCTGATAGACCAGGTAGAGTGCGACCAGGGGCCCTATGGCATTGCTGGAAGAGAAAGAGGATCTGGTCTAGAGGGCCAGAGGCTGTTGGCAAGATGGAATATCCCTGGAAGTGTTCAAGGCCAGGCTGGACAGGGCTTGGATCAACCTGGTCTAGTGGAAGGTGTCCCTGCCCATGGCAGGGGGTTGAAACAAGATCATCTTTAAGCTCCCTTCCAACCCAAACCATTCCGATTCCATGATTCTGTGGGCACTAGCCCCAGCCAGCAGCCCCCTCAGCTCCCGCTGACCCCACTGACCTGACATCATTGCCACCATGAGCAAAGGAGCCAAAGCAGGCCGTGAGGATCTGCAGGAACTGGAAGAGCAGGGACACCTCAGGCTTGTCCTGGTCGTGCCACTCTTCCAGAGAGCTGCTGCTGCCCTTGCGGTCACTGACACCCAGCTCTGCCTGGGCCGTGTTCAGGTCCACATCTACAGCTGGGTGGGTGTCTGCCACTGCATTGCAGTAGCTGGTGTAGCTGTCCATGCGGACTCTCTTCTTAGTGTCCACCACAGACCAGCTCAGCCTCTCCCCCTCCTCGCCATCCCTGGCACGCAGTGAGTCCAGGGGCATGCCGCAGATGGCCATGGTGTAGGAGGTGTAGCTGTTATTGCGCCGCAGGGGCTTGTCCCCCGAGTCCCCCATGCAGTCCCCCATCTTGGCCAGGTGTAGTTTGTGCAGCAGCTCCTTGTAGAGGCCAGAGTCCTTGTGCACGGTGTGGTACTGGTACTGCCCACCTGAGCCCAGCTGGTGGCCCACTGCCTGGCTCAGGTGGACCAGGCTGCCATTGGGCAGCCGCACAGCTCCTGCCGGGGGGGACAGCAGGTGGGGGGGTTAACACCCAGGGATGCCTAAGGTGGGGGGAGTCCCACCACTCATATCACCCCCCACTACTCACCACTGTCAATGCTTGTCTCCTTCAGGTCGAGGCTGGGAAGCCTCTCCTGCTCCGGGGCCTCCTCCAGCTCCCCCAGGTTGAAGGAGACCATCCTCTCCTCCACCGCTGCCCGGGTGGGCATGGCCGACCCCACATCAGCAACAGGGCCCTTGGCATCGCCCAGGGGCACCTTGGCCTCCTCTTGCTCCTCCTTTGGACCAACGTTCTTCTCCATCAAGGGGCTTTCAGACGGACTCGATTTGATCTCTCCTGTGAAGGGGGGCAGCTGCCATGAAACTCCTTCCCATCACTGAGCCCAGCGCCAGCAGCAAGCCCACACCCCTCACCACTCAGATTTATGGCAGCCAAATAAAATTAACAACTCCCCCTCCCATCCTGAACTTTGGAAGCTGCTGGGCAGTCACACCTTGTCCCAGGCACAACAGCCAAACCATCTAAGCCAGCTCATCCCCTATTTTTAGACCCCCCCCCACCCACACGGGGTGTGGTAAACACCATTATGGGGCATTTATGCCGGTAATGTCTAGGGCAGAGGTTCCTCTTTGGGCCATGTTTGTCCCATCCCCATGAGCCGTGGGATGCTCTGGACCCACTTCTGGAGTGGCTGTGACCCCTGAAGCTGACAAAAGCTGCCCAGAAGAGCCCAGCTCCTCTGCCAGCCTGGCAGCTCCAGCCTGGGCTCCTCTCCAGCTTCCACTGGTGGGTGACAAACCCAAACAGGAGCCAGTCTCCACCTCTCAAAGGCAGCCTGTTTTCCTGCCCCTCTCCTCCCCCCCCAGGAGGCAAACCAGCAGTGCTCAGCCCTGAAGCTCAGGCTGTTCCTCCCACTCTACCGGGAAAAGCATGTTTTCTCCAGGTGAAAACATGAGGTCAGCTCCTTCAGACAACAACTAAAACCACCTCCTTGTCACAAACATGACCATTTCCCAGTCACTTTGTTTGCCTCAAGGGCTGGGCTGTGGCATCAAACCCCTCATCCTGGAATTCAGTCCCTGCAGAGCTGTCTCCCTCTGCATGCCCACTTCCTCTCAGGGATGCTGTGGGCAGGCAGGGAGCCTGTCTGGCAGGCAGCAGAGACTGCCTTGCCTTGCAGGCAGGAGTTAAGCTGAACAGCTGGAAGATTGTCAAGAGCTGTTAGTCACACCCTAATTACACCAGCACGACAAGGACACCGGTTATCCCCTCATCGCCAGCTCTGGAGGCCCCAGCCTGCACACACTATTGATATTCAGGACCACACGCGGCTGCTCAGGAGGCAGAGCTCGGGGCTGCTCCTTTGGATGCCTTTCAATAGAGTGGCTTGGGTTTTTTTGCTACAGAGAATTTCATCAGCTTTAAACTTGTGATCTGCATCGGCCGGGCCAAGGATTGCTCTGCATGTATGAGAGGATTAAAGGTTACAGACACGTTGTCTCCTGCCTTCTCTGTCCTCTATTAAAGTGGCACCAGCTTTATGACACTTCCCACAGCTCAAGGACAGATCACCCCGCAGATAAATTGGTCCCAGACGCAGATCAGCAGCACAATGGCTACTCTGAGGGTGTTTTGGGGTGCCTGGGTTGGGAGGAGGCAGGGTCCAGCATGGCAAGTGCCCCAGTGACTCAGAGCAGGTTAATCCCTGAGCAAAGATGAGGATCCTGCTAATAACAGCCCCACAGCTAATGGGATCTGCTGCTGGAAAGAGAGGTCGGTTAGCCAGAGCATGCCCTTCCCCAAGGATTGCAGAGGGATGCAGTACTTACGGTCGATTTTCTTCTTCATTCTCGGACATACAAAGAACCAGACGACGAGAGCACAGACAACAGCACTGCCCGCCGAAATTAGGAGGATACCCCACAGAGGAAGTTTGTCAAAGCCCAGCACTAGGAAATAAAACAACGGATCTTTGAAAACCTCTGGGCAAAATGCTCCTAAACATACGACTTTGCTTTTCCCAGGCACAGGGACTCCATCACCTGCAACAGCCCTGAGCTAATCCACCTGCCAGGGAGAAACGCTGCTGGGAAGGCACTGCTGACTGCACCAAGACCCCACCCAGCAGCCCCCCAGGTCACATCCCCATCAGCTGCTGACCCACACACAACCGCTTTCCCCAGCCAAACCCCGTGGGGAGCAGTGCACGCCCTGGGCTCCACACAGCCCTGGTCTCCTCACTTGCTGCAATGTCAAAGAAAAAAACCCGCCTCCCAGTGCAGCTGCTGCAGCACCGGTGCCACTTCCCCACTCCGCAGAGGACACAGAGGCCTAAGGCTACTCCCACCGGAGCCCACTGACCCCTCTGGATGCCAGGGAAGGCAGCTCTCCTGCTCCAGGAGTCACCAGGGATTTAAGTTTCATGGCATCTGAGGTGATACGTGACCCAGTTAGGAGCATTCTCACAGGCAGCCTGACTTTGAGCAGAGGGCTGGCATCGTGTGGCCCTGGTCAGGGCATCAGGTGCTTGTGACCACCCAAACTGTAAAGTTGTTTTCTGCAGGCAGTGACTTACTGCTCCTAAGGAACCCTAGCACTCCCAGCCACCTCACCCACGCACAGGGCTTCCTGCAAACCCTGTGCTTAAGAGACCCAGAGCTTGCCCAGCATTTAAGGTCTCAGGATAAACATGGATCCACCTTGAGGATGCCAAATGATTAAGTGATTCTGGAGCAGCTACAGTGCCCCCAGCACCATTGCAGCCCTACCCTCTCCCCCATGCTGGAGAGCCTGGAGAAGGGGAAGCTGACGTCCCTCCAAAAACTTTTCCAGTCACTGTTTACAGACCAAACCCTACCAGAGCCAGCACCAACTGCCCACATCCCACCTCCAGCAGCTCCTCCACAACAGGAAACCCACGCTCACACCAAAAACAGCTCATGTCGAGTCACCCCCACAGACAACAGAGGTAATGGAGTCCCCACCTCCATGGCAAATCTGCCTGTCCCTGCTGGGCCCTCTCCTAGTCCTGCTTGTGACCTGTCCCCTACACAACAGCCAAACAGCATCTTAGTTTGGCTTTTCCAACTGAAGCCAAGACTCCTCAGCACAGGGGCCACCTCTTCTTGCCAGGAATAATTAGCTTGTTTTTAGGGACCAGGTGAATGAGGAGATGCAGTCCCCATCCCTGCTCCTAGCCCCACCAGCAGCAGCCCGAAGAGTCTCTTCAGCAGCCACCAGGTACCTGAGCTTTAGCACAGGTAAGAGAAGGGAAGGGGAAGTCATATTATGAGCCAGTCCTGGGAAGTCTAAGGAGAAATGTCTGGAGGAGTTTAGTTTGAGCAGGTCTCTTTGGTTGGGCAACTACCTAGCCCAGACAGCGCAGGCCAGCCTGCCGCCTTCTGTAATTGGCACAGGCCAGCCGCCTTCTAGGAGATCTCAGCCCTGTAAAGCAAAAAAGGGGTAAATCGTGCATTTAATGGAGGCTTTAGAAAGAATTTCAAAAATTCAGGTTCAAGTATTCTGCTGTGTACTTACAGGGCGCCCCAGTGTACATGATGGAGAAGAGGTTGATCCCCACAGTGCAGGCATAGAAGACGGGCAAAGCTCGCAGGCCATTGGGAACAGGATCTGCCTGGAAAACACAAATCAGTGCTGTGGAGAGGCAGACCAGGGGGCTGTGCAGCAGCCAAGGAGCAGCCCAGCATCAGACCCTTTCCAGAAGGGGTTTGTGCCCTCTGTCACCTGCCGATGGCAGCTCCTGCATGTTCTGCCAGGAGCCAGAGCTCCCAACAGTCTTTAGGGAACAACACACAGCCAGACCCTCCACCAGCTGGGAGGGCAGGAGGTGGCAGAATACCGTGAGTCCCACAAGGCTCCCCAGGGAGCCAGGGCAGGCCCTGCTGAGGGTCCCAGTACTTCCAAACCTAGAGCATCTCATCTCTTCCTGGCTCCCGAACCCTTCCCCTGGCTCCCCACCTTGCCACCTCCACCTATGTTTTCCTTTTAACTCCCCAGGCACTTTCAAAGCTTTTACCTCTTTCCAGCTGACTTGGACAAAATAAAAAGTCCATTACTCACAAAGCAGCTTATTTGACCACATACCTGCGCTGTGAGCCTCTTGCACCAGCAGCAGGAGCATTTAATCCATGCTGCTGCCCAGCAGTCAGGGTCTGGTATCAGAAAAAACACACTGAACCTTCCTGAATGCCAAGCAGCACAGAGCAACCGGACTGTTCAGCACCAGAATGGAGCGTGACAAGGCCAGCCCGGCTTTGGGAGGCCGGTTACACAAGATTACTGTGACGGTAGGGACGCTGAGCAGTTTGAAAGGGCTGCCAGTGATAAGACCTTAACATCTCTTGAACGAGAAATCATTAGAACTAAAACCTGAAGGAATTTAACCTCAGATATACAGAAGAAAATGCCGGAGTTCTCTGCATAGCTGGTAGGACACCTCTGCTCTGGGTTGACAGCATCCTGTACTCAAAAAGATGATGTCTAAGGTTGTCACCTTCTTTTCAAATACTTTGCATGTCCAATCCCTCTTCCTGGGTTTTCGACACTCCCCACAGTGGAATGTGGCCCTGGAGCCAGCCTGAGCGCCCCTCACCTTCCTCAGCTGGAAGAAATGTGCTTTCCTCAGCCCCAGGGACAATTCTGTCCCTCCCAGCTGAGGAAAGCCGAGGCTGTAGGTCACTGCCTTCACCTGCAGCCTGTCCCAAGGGCAGGTCCTGCCTTGTACTAGGATTTTGGAAAAGCCCAGCTAGTAGCTCTGACCTTATCCGTTCTGGGCTACTTCACTACTGCGAAATGGGACTGTTCCTGCTTAGGCCAAGCAAGACAATTCCCTTATTTCAGAGGAGGGAAGGTGATGCCACCGCACCCTCCAGTTCTGCTGTGTGGAGTGGCCACAGGTCCCCTTTTCCCACCGCTTCAGCTCCCAAAGGGCTCCCCTGGTGCCAACACACAGACTCCAGGACGTGCCTAGAGAAACTCTGGTGACCATAAGCCAATCAATGAGTCCATCAGGAACAGCCAAAAGCCCCAAAGTGTCAGAATATGGGGCAGACAACCTTACCTTACAGAGGATGAACCTCTGGACGAGGAAGAACAGAATAGCAGACATGATGCCCGAAAGAAGTGGTGAGATGAACCAGGACAACACTAGGAAAGGAGAGGCACGATTAGCATAATGCTGCTGGACATGCTGCTGGACAGGGAAGCCCAGGGAGGCCATGCTAGGGTGGACTTACCAATCTTCAGCAGCTCAGACCACTTGACACCTTCTTGCCCTTGGGCCACCAGTGAGAAGCCAATGGTCGCTCCAACGATGCAGTGGGTACCAGAAATGGGAAGCTTCAAGAATGAAGCTATCAGCTGCCACACAGCAGATCCTGGAGAAGGAGGAGAAGCCTAGTAAGAAAGCCAACACCGAGGCACCGTGGGGCACACTGCCCCCCGCATTGTGACACCCCTGTTCCTTACCAAACATGGCGCTGATCGAACCTGCCATCAGCAGCTCCTGGGTGGAATTGTACATCTCCACATCAATCAGCCCCTTCCTGATGGTCTCGCTGACCTTGGCTCCCAGCAGGACAGAGCCCACTGTCTCGAAGATGCTGGCCAGAATGCAGGCCTGCCGCAGGGTCACCACCCCCGAGCCCACGGCGGTCCCAAAGGAGTTGGCCACGTCGTTGGCACCGACAGAGAAGGCCAAGACGAAGGCGATGATGAAGCCCAGGATCAGCATCCAGAGGAAGCCGGCCATGGGGGGGGTCGGCACCGCGGGGGTCGGTTCCATGGTGCGTGCAGGGCGATAGGTTAATAACTTAGATATAAAATTAAATAGGGGGGGTTGCTATAGGGCACGGGGGGGCTTCGACGTCCTACGGGCCCGCCGGCTGTGGGTGCTGGGGGCTGGGTGCCACGCCATGGTCTGCGCCGCTCTTCATCCTGCGGGAAAGACGGGGATCGGGGGGGGGGGGGGGGCGGGTGGGTGGTACCGGATACCGGACCTTCCCGCCGCCGGTAACGGCCGCTCCCGCGCGCGCCACCGCCCCCTCCCGCCGCCGTGTGTGTGGGGGGGGGTGGTGGGGGGGGTGGTGCGTGTGCGTGTGCGCGCGTGTGCCCGCGCCCGCCCAGCCACCGCCCGTCACCTCCGCTCACCGGCTGGGCGAGGCCGGGCCACGCTGTCGGTGTCGATCCAGTGCCGCCGCCGCCCCGCCGCTCGAGTCCAGTCCCGTTCGGATCGGCTGGTTTGGGTCCGGTCGGGTCAGGTCAGGTCAGGTCAGATCCCGTCCCGTCCCGTCCCGTCCCGTCCTGTCCTGTCCTGTCCTGTCCTGTCCTGTCCTGTCCCGTCCCGTCCCGTCCCGTCCCGTCCGCCCCCGCTGCCCCGACTGGCGCGGCCGCACCGCCCGGCGCGCTTTAACACCGCCCCCCCACGTGACCGCCGCCCCGCCCCTCTCGCCAGAGCGCGGCACCGCCCTCGTCGCCCATTGGCCCGATGTTGGCGGGAAAGGGCGGAGCCGTGCCGCCATTGGGCAGCGCCGAGCATAGAGCGCGGCCCGGCCTAGCCCCCCGCGCGGGCAGTGCGCCCGGGAACCACGTGCGCGCTCAGCGGCGCCCCCGGGGCGGGGGCACCGGCCCCGCACAGCCCGGCCCCAGCACAGCCCGGCCCGGCAGCTGTACAGCCCAGCGCCACACAGCCTGGCCCCGCAGAGCCTGGCCCCGGCACAGCCCGGCCCTGCACAGTCTGGCACCGGTACAGCCCGGCACTGGCAGCAGTACAGTCCGGCCCCGCACAGTCCGGCAGCAGTACAGTCCGGCCCCGCACAGTCCGGCCCCGCACAGCCTGGCCCCCGCGCAGCTCGGCACTGGCACAGCCCGGCTCCGGCACAGCCCAGCCTGGCGGTGTGCTGGCTCAGAGCCCAGCACCGGTGTGGCACATTCTGGCGCGGGTGTGGGCTCTGCCCTGGCACCATTTGGCTCAGCCCAGTACGAGCGTGGGCTCTCCTAGGCTCGAGCACGGCCTGGCGCGGCCGTGGGCTTGGCTCTGGTGTGGCACAGGCACAGCCCAGCACGTTTGGAAGCCCAGGCTGGGCTCTAGCACAGGCCAACACAGTTTGGGGTGGGTGTGGGCTGCACTCCCATTTGGGTCTGTGTGGGTTTGGCCCACATCTGGCATGGCTCTGCTCAGCCCCAGCGTGACCAGCATATGCCAGGCACAGTACTGGTGCTGCACTGGCCTGGAGGGGCACCAAGCTGCTGACTACCAGGCTGGCACTACAGTGTGGCTCAATCCCACTCCATCTCTGAACTGGCATCACAACTGTGCCAGCACTCTCTGGGACCAGCACCCAGCAGCAGCACCAGCCTAGGGCCACCCACTGGCCCAAGAGGCTCCCACCTTCCCCAGACCAGGTTTGTCCCTGGCAAAGATCACATGCAGGGACTGAAACCAGTACCCACCAGGACTGACCAAGACACCAGCACTCACAGCTGAGTGGGGGCAGCTTAGGGGGCCCTATGGTGTCCCAGCAAGTTCCCAGGAGGTCCTGTTGGGTCCCCTCAGCACCCCAAGCCTGGGTGTTACAACCAAGGGTGCACCCCTGTACCCAGCTGGTGCGCACCCCTCTGTGAACATGTGTGCTCACACAGCCCCCAGGTGCATATGCACATGCTGGGGGCAGATGTGTGCCCCAAGGGGGGGGGAGGTGCCAGTGCCCATTCCCATCTTGTGGTGACCGTTGCCCAGCAGGAACCACGGCTCAGCAGGCAGAGCCCACAGGCAGCCTCAGGGCAGCAGGTCAGCCAGCACGGGAAGCTGGGCTGTGCAGCTGGGGGTTGTGCCCCTGCCACAGGTCAGTGGCTAGGGGCTGTTGCAGGCCATCGAGTCACAGGGATGCTGGTGATGAGGGGTTGCAGATGGCATCAGGTGTGGGAGGAAGTGGCCAGGGTGCCCCAGCCCTGCTGCCTCGCTGCCCCTGCGTCACCCGGCCAGAGTCCGTCCCATGTCCCCAGGGGCCCTGTGCCCTAGGCCACGTGAAGCACCGGGCGCATAGAACCACAGCACAGCCTAGGCTGGGCCTGGGGGGCGAGGAGAGGCATGTACTTGGAGCCTGGGGACCCCCTGCCCCTCTCAGCCTGACAAAGCAGTAGCAGGGGCCAACCCCACACCCTTACCCTGTCCCCACCCTGCATTCCTGTCACCCCTGGGTGGCTTCATCTGCTCTAGATGTGTGAATTGGTGGGGAAACTGAGGCAGGAGTCCCTAGATGAAGCTGGGAGGGTCCACAGCCTGGGCCTCCAGGGATCCAGGTGTGTCTGCACTCCTGCTTAGGCAGAGGCAGCCCTGGGGTCAGTACCAGGCACAAGGGCTGCAGCACCGCACGTGGGGCACAGCACTTGAGCATGTGGGGTGCAGCACTGAACAAGCAGGGCACAGCACAAAGGATGCGGGTTTGTGGCTGGGTGTGGAGGGGTGCAGCACTGAGCACAGAGAGTGCAGCACTGAGCAGAAGGGGATGCAAAGCCTGGCACATGGGGAGCAGCGTTGATCACATGGGGTGCAGCACTGAGCAGATGGGGTGCAGAGTCAAGTATGTGCTGGGAAGGAGCACGCTGGGGGGCTCTTGGAGTTGCTCCCATGCCAATACGCTGCAGGTCTCCAGCACTGGAGGGGACCCTTGGACCTCTGTCAGCTCCACTTTAACAGCTCCCTCCAAGCAGTGGGACTGTGACATTGGAGGCATTTAAGGCAGTGGGGCAGCATTCTGGGAGCTGGGTGGGAAACACCCCAGGTGCTGCTCCAGCCCGTGGCCATCTCACCTACAGACCTGCAGGCTCCATCCCCCCTCCCAGTAACAGCAGTAGTCTGTAACTCCTGCATGGGATACATCGGCAGTGCAGGTGTCTGAGACTGTGGAGTCTTTGATGGGAGCTGAGCCTTCTCTGAAATCTGCCTGCTTGGCACTCCCAGTCCCTGCAGGTGCCCTGATGTTCAATGGCATCACCGGGCACCCCAACACTAGCTGGCACACTGTGGACCCCTAAGTGTCACCAGCACGCTACAGAAACCCTCAGCATCCCAGTGCTCAGCTGCCCTCTCACCCTGGCTCTGCTCCTGACTGATCCTCTTATTTCTCATTGTCCTACTGAATTGTTAATTGGTAATAAATTAAAATTATTTTCTCTGAGTCAAGTGTTTTGCCCATGACTTAACTGCTGAATGATTTCCCTGTCCTTACCTTGCCCCAAAAGCAGTTTCACTGCTCACACCTCTGTCGCACATGCCCTTGTTGTCCTCTCCTGCACATCCAGAGCACACCACTTCCTCTCTGAGGTTGCTCTGGCTCCTTGGCCAGCTCACAGTTCCCCTCCTTCCCCAGTGCCTATTCACACCTCTTCCCTCCATGTCCACTCTGACCCTCCATTTCTCCCTTGTTCATGCTCAGATCCCTTTTATTCACCAATCTGGATCTCTTACATCTCCTCCCTCTCCTCTTGGGATGCTCAGCATTCCTTCCTTTCCTCCATCCATGCTGGCATCTCCTCCATGGACCCCTGCCCTTGCCACGGACCAAGGGGTCTCTGCTCAACCCTCTGCCAATCCCCTCCCAGGACAATGGCTCTGGTCACCTTCTCACACTCCTGTTCCTCTTGCCCTGTGGCACAAGAGGGGTGAGATGAATAGAATCACAGAATCATTTGGGTTGGAAAAGCCCTCTGAGACCTTTGAGTCCAACTGTTCCCCCAACACTGCCAAGGCCATCCCTGACCTATGGCCCCAAGTGCCACATCTACATGTCTGTTAAAACCCCTCAGGGCTGGGGACTCCACCAACCAATGTTATCAGAGTGGAGCCTTCTCCACAAGCCCAATAGATACCCAGAGGTGTCCATGTGCACACAGGGGAGGGCGAGATGTCCTGCCCACTTCCCACAGGTCCCATTCCTGGTGGAGGAACCACAGCCTGAAGGGATGGGCTCTCTAGACCCCACGTTCCTCCTCCTCCACTTTTCCTGGCTGCTCTGTGTGTCTCCAGCCTTGCCAGAATCTTTCATGTTTGTGGGGACAAGAGACAACGATGGCAGGGAATGATCCCCTCTGGGCCCTGGCTGAGCCCCAGCCTCTGTCCAGGGACCTCTGCAGCCCTGCATGGCATCACCCGGGTGTCCCTTTAGCACTGCCAAAGTGGGGATGGCTGGGTGCACAGGGATAAGGAGGGCAGGTCAGGGATGCCATCACAGGCAATGACAACCAAAAGGCCCCAGAGCCCTCAAGTGCCACTGCCAGAGTCCTCTGGCAAGAGTTTAGAATTTTGGCAGAAAACAAACCCCTTTGTGTTCCAGCTGGTCCTGAGAGGTCAGAGGGGCTGGGGGCAGCTGGGCTAAATTTCAGAATCAGGCATTGTAAGTCTGTTCATATTCAATGAGAACTTCCATGATTCAGATTGACAAATAGTTGGGTCTATCAAAGCAACAGGAAAGCAGGTTCAGAATAAATGCACAAACAACAGAATGTTAATATGTTGTGACAGAAGGTATGAACAGAAATCTCTCTCTCTCTCTATATATATATATATATACATGAGTGTATATATATATATATATATATATATATATATATATACAC
>NW_016690481.1:797874-800561 GCF_001604755.1 Lepidothrix coronata | reverse complement strand
CCTTGTGAAATTGTATATATATTTCAATTGTATATACCTGTAACATAAGTGTAAATATATTTATATATATTTATATATATCACTTTAGCTGTCTCTCTCTCATTTCAGGTTTTCTTAGTTGTTTTTCTCCCTCTTCTCCCTGAGGTTTTGGGGGGGGGGGACGACTTCTTGTGGTAAGGTTTGGAGACTTGGCAGGGAGCCAGCTTCAAACCATATCACTCTTATCTGGTGTTTCTGCCTGGTTATCTTTGGTTTGTTTTGGTTTTGCCACGGTTGTTTGGGAACAAGTCTGGGAAGGGAGCCAAGTTGGTGCAAACACTGCCCATTGTTTGGGAACACTACCGGGAGAGCTGCCAAGAACCTTTTGTTTATATAAACATACCTTTGTTTGGGAACAAAGGAAGAAAAATATATAAACATGGCCTTTTAATTCATTTTCTTGGTTATTTTGGCCATTTTTATATATGTTTCTGGGTATCCAGTGAGAACTAACCCAAAAGGCATCTACCAATACCTGCCTTTCCTTAATTATGACATCAAAGGCCTAGTGACTGAGGTCCCTGGGATCAAAATTGGCCCCAATCCTTACCTAAATTGTTTGGCAACAGTTCTACTATTCCTAAAAGCCATGGAAGTGGAGTTTAAGATTGGAAAGGTGGTGTGGTACTGCTTTTCTTGTTGCAGGAAACGCCAAAACTCAAAGGGATTTGCTGGAACTTTGGGATGGGCCTTGAGAAAACCAGTCCCTGGATGGCAAGGAATCTGGGCCAACTTTGGTAAATTGGTAGGGCGTGTGACACCTCCCATTAGTTGGGATTTCACACCAGAGCAGGTGTTTGATCCTGATGAGGTGGGCACGTCGTCTGGCAGAAGGGTGTTTTTCTTACGAGGACCCAAATATGCAGTTTTTTGCTTTGTACTGGGGCCTGGCGAGTGCCTATCGAGCTGCTGTGGACTATGCTCGGAAGGCTAAGGCTGAGGCAGAAACTCAAACCCTACCACCTGAGACTAGCGCCACCTCTACTACATGCACTGAAAGCGGAACCCAGACTACACCACCTGAGATACTTCTCGCCCCTGTAGTGAAAAGGAAGTCGTGGGTATCGGCACCCAAAACTTTAAGCCTACGACCAGATGGAGAGCAAAACAAGTCAGAAGATAACGGAGAGGGGACTGATACTGATGCCAGTGCCAGAACTCCATCTCCACGAGCAGTACCACCCCCGAAAGTGGAAACTACAATTTTGCGGTCAATGACCCCAGCAGAACTCTGGGACTTACAAAGAGACTACATGTGTCGGCCTGGTGAGCGAATTCTATCGTGGTTGCTCCGATGCTGAGACCGTGGGGCTAGAGGTCACATACTGTCAACTGCTGAAGCAGAACAACTAGCTTCCATCTCCGGAGACCGTGAACTTGATCACTTGATTGCAGAGGAGAGATGAGACCTCAGTCTTTGGGCGCGACTTGTCTTAAGTGTGAGACAAAGGTTTCCATTTAAAGACTATTTACCGTGCCCCATGAGGAAGTGGACCAAGATAGAAGACGCCATCCAGTACCTAAGAGAATTGGCATTGTTGGAAGGTATGTATGATGGCCCTCAATACAATACCGTCACTGATGACCCAGAGAATGCTTGCACAATGCCCATGTGGAAGAAGATAATCCAGGGTGCTCCTGCATTGTATGTCCATACCTTGGCAGGAGTAATGCTTCCAAACATGCCAGAAACACTTGTGGGCACGCTGTGCACGGTTCTGCGACATCTAAAAGAAGCAGTAGAATCTAGGAATGAGTTTTCTAGAGACTATTTTGATTCTAGTTACAGACAAAGACCTGAGAGAGATGAGCCTTATGGGCGCTCTGAATATGAAGATGACTACGGAGACCACAGGGACAGATGCTACAGAGACAGATCAGCAGACCGGTCTCGACCACGATCTCAATCTTGGTCCTGGTCCCGCGCGCGATCTCCTTCCGTCATATGCAGAAGGAGCGAAAACCCTAAGCGTAGATCTAAGCACAGTGAACTGTGGTCCTATCTGCACGCCCATGGAGAAAACATGAGGAAGTGGGATGGTGAATCTACTTCCAGACTTGAGGCCAGAGTGAGAGAACTAAAACGCAAGGAAGCCGATAAGAAAGTCGTCTACGTAGTAGATGCAGATTTCTTCGAAAGAGAACTGAGATCTCCCAGACGCAGGGGGTCTGGAGTCCGTTTCCAGGATGACAAGAAAGCCTCTGACAAGCCGAAGCAAAGATCCGACAGTGAATGCTCTGACCAGAACCAATAGAGGGGCCCTGCCTTCTGCCAGGAGAAGGAAAGGGACAAGAAAGATAACAGAGTTTACTGGACTGTGTGGGTTCGATGGCCTGGCACATTGGATCCTCAGAGATACCAAGCTTTAATAGATACCGGTGCACAGTGTACGTTAATGCCCTCAGGACATGTGAGCACAGAGACTGTTTCAATTTCTGGGGTGACAGGAGGGTCTCAAGAGCTGTTGGTGGTAGAGGCCGAAATAAGCCTGACAGGAGACCAATGGGAAAAACATTCCATTGTGACAGGGCCAGAAGCTCCTTGCACTCTCGGCATGGATTACCTCAGGAGAGGATACTTAAGGACCCAAAGGGGTACCGATGGGCTTTTGGTATAGCCGCGTTGACTGAAGAGGAATCCAAACGAT
>NW_016690481.1:794740-796257 GCF_001604755.1 Lepidothrix coronata | reverse complement strand
TCCCACCCGACAAGTGGCAGAAGCTGCTGAGGGTCAAGGTGAGTCAAGTCAATTTGCGGAACTCAAAGCCTTCCAATTGGTCCTGGACATTGCCGAATGAGAAGGATGGCCAAGACTCTACCTCCACACTGACTCGTGGATGATAGCCAATGCCCTATTGGGATGGTTAGACCGATGGAAGAAGATGAACTGGAGGCGTGGAGGAAAACCCATCTGGGCTGCTGACTTGTGGCAGGACATCACTGCCAGAGCAAAGAGTCTGAATGTGAGAGTCCGCCATGTAGATGCCCATGTGTCCAAGAAGCGAGCTAATGAAGAACACGATAACAACAGAGAAGTGGACCAAGCTGCACAGATCGAAGTGTCACAAGTAGATCTAGACTGGCAGCAGAAGGGAGAGCTGTTTCTAGCTCGATGGGCCCATGATGCTTCCGGTCATCAGGGCCGAGATGCCACCCACAGATGGGCACGAGACCAAGGGGTGGATTTAAACATGGATATCATTTCTGAAGTTATCCATGATTGTGAGACTTGTGCCGCTATTAAGCAGGCGAAAAGACTGAAGCCCCTGTGGTATGGTGGATGATGGGATAAGTATAAGTATGGAGAGGCATGGCAGGTTGATTATGTCAAACTGCCACAGACCCGCCAAGGTAAGTGCTATGTACTTACCATGGTGGAAGCAACAACGGGATGGTTAGAGACTTTTTCAGTGCCCCATGCAACGGCCCGAAATACCATTCTGGGCCTTGAAAAGCAAGTCCTGTGGAGATACGGGACCCCAGAACGTATTGAGTTGGACAACAGGACTCATTTCAAAAATGACTTAGTCACCACTTGGGCGAGGGAACATGGTATCGAATGGGTGTACCACATTCCCTATCACGCACCAGCTGCTGGGAAGGTTGAAAGATGTAATGGACTGTTGAAGACAACTCTAAAGTCACTAGGTGAGGGAACTTACAAAAACTGGGATAAGAACTTAGCCAAGGCTACCTGGCTAGTTAACACCAGGGGTTCTGTCAATTGAGCTGGCCCTGCACAAGCAGAATCCCTTCACATTGTTGATGGAGACAAAGTTCCAGCAATCCATTTGAGGGGAATGCTAGGGAAAGCTGTTTGGGTTACCCCTGCCTCAGGCCCATTCATGAGATTGTCTTTGCTCAAGGGCCTGGAGATACGTGGTGGGTAATGAGGAAGGATGGAGTGATCCAGTGTGTGCCTCAAGGAAATTTAGCCTTGGGGAAAAACTAATTGTATTTCCTGAGTTGTGTTTTACAGGAAGCCAGTCACCAGATGAGAGAGAGAGAGAGAGAGAGAGAGATCTGAAGTAAGCTGATGCCGGTATCCAATGATGAGACAGCCCAGAATGATGAAACAGCCATAAATCAGAACTGTAATTGTGACTGAGGAGACCAAAGATCTGGACTGAACTGAACTGACATCGGTATTGGTTTTCCAACGACGAGATAACTGCGCCGAAAGGCCAACAAGAACTATATATATATATGTATATA
>NW_016690481.1:776098-793527 GCF_001604755.1 Lepidothrix coronata | reverse complement strand
CTCTCTCTCTCCTCTCAGCTTTGCTTGCGCTCTGGAGTGGCCGCAGTCCAGTTCTCCCAGTGTCTGGCTTTGCTCCCCATTCCTGAGGATCCTTCACATTTGTCCACAATTGTTCTTGCACTCTGGCCAGGGATGGTCTGACTGGGGCAGCCGTAGTCCCTGGGACTCAGCTGGAGCCACAACTGGCAGCAGAGATTCTGGACCATCCTTGCAGCTCGCCAACACCTTCAGGGTCCCTGCAGTGAGGCTCTGAGGTGTGGGCTGGGGAGGCTATGGCATGTCCCTACATTTATCCAAAACCTCTGCTGCCCCACTGTGCCGGTTAGGAGTGACCTGTACCCACCTCGTGCTATCGTCTTCAGCTGTCCAAGGATTTCATGTAGCACTTTGGATGTGTCCTGGGAAGATTGTCCCTTTCCGTCTTGATACTCTGGACCTTAATGGAAAGAATAAAGTTACATTTCTGCCCCAGCAAACCCTGGAAGCAGCACTCAGGCTGTGCAGTCAGTTAGGACTGACTCGTGACCCCCTCCAGTGCAGGGTCCAGCCAAGAAGCAGGAAAAGCCCTTCCTGTGCCCACAGCTGCAACCAGACCCCCCATGAGGAGCTCCTGTCACACCTTGGGGTACCCTCTGTCCTGACTGAATAGCAGGACAGGGGAGGGGATCATGGAATGACATATTACACCCAGGCTTTGCTCCCCATTCCTGTGGATCCTTCATATCTGGCCACAATTTCTCTCATGGGTGCCCACCTTCCCTTTCCAGGCTTGGTGGGTGCTGCCTCGATGGACACTCTCTCTGACCTTGGGGTCACCCAGGGTCACCACCCCAGCTCTCCCTCCACAGCCCAGCACCCACACTCTGAGGGGACACACTCAGGCCCTCAGGAGACACCCAAACCTCGCTCTCCCTCACTGCCCTTTCTCCAGCATGGGCAGCGCTTGCCTGCTCCCACTTTTCAGGTCTTGTCTCCCACATATGGCCCCTGGCAGGACTACCCAGTGCCTGGATAATTTGGAAAACATTCCTCTAGCCCAGAGTGGGGGCCTTCCCCAGGACTGGCCAGCACTGCCAAGGATCAGGGAAAGGTAAAGCCTCAGTGTGGGTCAGGCACAGAGGCTGCAGGAAGACGGTGCAGGGTCCCTCCAAGCCGTGCTGGACTCAACAGTGCAGCCCTTTGGACCCCAGTTCCCAGGAGGGATCCCCTCTGTTGTGCCAGGGCCTCCAGGGCCATTCCTTGTGGGCATCTGCCAGAGTTGGGGCCTGGCCCTGGCTTGCCCACCTACCCACTGCCCACGGTCGCCATGGAGCAGCCCCGATACCTCCGGCTGGCAGGGCCACCAGGAGGAGGATGAGGGCCAGGGCCCACCGTGCCTGCACCATGCTGTCACTGCTGTCACTGCTGCTGCTGGAGCGGTGCCTGCAGCACCCGCCCTGCACTGCACACCATGGCTTGGCCTTATGACCTCATTGGGGGCTTTGTGACCTCGCAGGGTCTTCTACCGGCAACATTCCCCTCCCCAAGGGAAGCTGTAGCAGGGAGATTGCCAAAACTGAAACCAGTCCACGGTTGAAAGCTCAACAAAACAATATTTATTACAAAGAAGTAGCCAGCAAAACAAGAAGCCGAGAGACAGGAAAGAGAAGGGAAACAAGCCCCCAAGACAACCCCCCACTCACTCAGGCGTTACCAATGAGGTTGTCTTACCAATCCCAGAACGTTTAAAATTCCCCATAGCAGAAGTTGCATCCTCGGAGTGTTGGCAGGCTCACGAGATAGCGGGCGTCCCCACAGAAGACAACGTTGCCCATGTAAAGCTTGAATCTGCTCCCAGCAAGAGCTATCTGCTCTTTATACAATTAACCTGTGGCATCTATCTGGACAGGTGTGGCCAGCACCGCCCAGCCAGAGGTCCTTGGTCCCTCCCCCCGTGATGTAAGTGGTGCCCCTTCTGCGCATGCGTGTGTACACATCGAGGCTCTTTTCTAAATGAGTCGGGGGGCTTCCTTCATCATCCTCCTTGTCACTTTCTCCTTCAAATAGCCAGTCACCAATTAATTTCAGTTTATACAGGATGCTTCCTTCAAGGACGAAGTTCTCGTTTATCAGTGCTTGTTTTCACATAATAATGGCCAGTCTTCGCAAGCGAAGATTTGGGAAAGGTCATTAACCCTTCGAGCCTGCGCAGTGGATTTTTTAGGTGAGACACAGTGTGCGTTGAACTGAGCCCACCCTTTAATCCTGAGGTTCATCTGCCGGGGCCGAGCAAGCTTGGACAGTGGCAGCGAGGGTCTCAGGACGTAGGTTTGTTTAGAGTGACCTTCTCTTAGATGGATTGCCTTACAAGGCTGACGAGCTCCATCTGCCCGGGGGGCTGGGAATCGAACCCGGGTCGCATCGGTGAAAGTGCTGCACCCTAACCACTAGACCACCAGGGCCCCTTGTTTTCACATGAATTGGCAGGAAAAGAACAGACTCTCGCAGGTGGCTGGGCCAAACCCAGACCAAAAGCATCTAATTAAGCACAAATGCGGAGGCCTAAACATTCCGCAGCTGCCAGTGACAGATCAAGCAGGCACAGCCCTTCCCCAGTGCCAAAAGGCTCTCTGGGGAGCTGCTTTAGAAAATTCTGCAGACTACCTGGGACTTCACCTGTCTCCAGAGCAAACCTCAATGGTCCTGGAGCTGCCTAGGAGTGTCAGGCAGCTGCCAGCACAGACCCGCCCCAAACATGGACCAAATGCCTCGTGAAGCTCCCTTGGAGGAGTTGGAAGCTGACACCCTTCGTGCCCCACATTGGGCACCAAAAGGACTGTCCTTGTTTAACCCCAGCTGGCAACCAAGCACCACGAAGCTGCTCATTCACTTTGCCCTTGATGGGGTGGGGAAGGAACTCAGGAAAGCAAATAAAATAGACCTGGTGGGCTAAGAGCAATTTAATAATTGAAACAAAGTGCACTCTAATAATAATAATAATAATAATAAAGAGGAGAGCGAGAGAGGGAAAGAACACTCAAGAAAACAAGTGATGTACATTACAATTGCTCACCACCTGCTGACCAATGCCAAGCCAGTCCCCAAACCCTGACTGGCCTCCCATTCCAGTTAACTTCTCCACTTTATATACTGTGATGAGGAGTATCCCCTTGGCCAGTTCAGGGGGGCTGTCCCAGCCATGCTCCCTCCCAGATTTTAGGGCACATCTTCCCTGGCAGAGCATGAGACACGGAAAAGTACTTGGCTCAGAGCAAGCAGCTCTTTGGGGCCACCTCTCCCTTCTCCTCCCTGATTTGCTGCCCTGTCCCAATGGCCCAGCAGCTCCCACTGTGGGAACCCCCTGGCCGCCAGCTCCCCATGTGGCTGGCACGAAGCTGGGGGACATCAGCAACGGGGGCCGGCTCAGAGGGTGTCCCAAAGGTTCCCCTTGGCCCAGCACAGCTCCCACTCATCCAGGTCTGGGGGACTCCATGTAACTGCTTCTTCAACCCTCAGAGCTTCTGCCTCCACTGGACCAGCACCAACCCAACCTCCGCTGGTCACCTCCATACTGGGCCATGGTGCCACTGCCCTGGGGGGCCCCAGGAGCTGCCCAGACCAGAGAGGTCCATCGTGACACCTCACTACCTACCAAAGGAGTGCGAAAGGGTGCAGTGGCCACCGGGCCTGCGGACCCCGCTGGCAGCAGCACAGAGGGGACAGCAGTGCCCCCAGCCACAGTGCTGTTGATATTCCTCATGGCCACCATCACAGAGGCCTCCCCAGGCAGCCACATCTCCCAGGGCAGTCACATCCTCCTCAGGGAGGAACACTGTCCAAGGACATGCTTTGGGATTGCCCCCTGGTTGGACAGGATGACTTCAGCAGCATCCCCAAGGCTTGGGACCCTGAAGCCATCCTCCACAGAGACACTGGCTTGCTCTTGCTGCTGGCAGAGTTGCTCAGTCCCACTGTGGGACTCCACAGTGCACTACAGTCTGAGAGCACCACAAGAGTACCACAGTCCTGAGCCTGGAGCAAATCACCTCTGGCAGGATGGGGTCCTGGGAGCTGTGGTGGAGTGCAGGGATGGACCCACCACCATCCCAGCCTGCCATGTCCCAGCCTGGCAGGGGCCACATCAAAAGTAGGGGAAGAAGCAGAAGAGCACCAGGCCAAACCTCCCCCCCAGCAAGTGCCAGGTTCTGGCAGCCAGCACTGAGGGGGATGGTGGTGGGTGGGAGGTATGGGTATATTTGAGAGTGGAATGGTGATAGATTATAACTTTATGAAACATTTACTCCTGGGTGTGTTCCACTAAAAGCCATTTTTCCAAGTTGCTTTGTGCAGGAGGGGGAGGGAGCCCTGGGGGCACTGTAAAACAGCACCCAGTAAGTACAAAAGCCACATTGACTCCCAGATTAGAACCAGCCCCGAGCACTGAGCTGCCCCCAGGGCTGAGGCATGGCCAGCAAGGACTGCAGTGGTGGGGGGTGACTGCCCTGTCCCCTTCCTTGGGGGAAGCAGCCAGGCCTGACAGGTCTGTGCAGGACTCCTGGACATGGCCCCATGCAGAAAGGAGCATGGAGCCCTTGGGACAAGGGCAGACGGGGGGGAACAGGGCTGGGGATGGACACATGCAACAAGGGATACAGTGCCGTCATCTTGAGCGTGAGCAGCGTTCCCTGAAGTGGGGATGGGCTTGGTGCAAAGCCCTTCAAAGCCTCAGGGCAACCATGCCCTGCCTTGGGTGTCCCTACGCTTGGCTCTGCAGCTCGGCTGTGCCACGCAGCCAGAGCCAAATCACCTCAAGAGTGGCAAGGGATCAGCCAAAGGCCAGGAAGGAACCCTCCTCCCCTGGTCTGGCTGAACTGGTGAGAAGTGCCTTGAGTCTTCATCTCTCTTGGTTGCCCATTTCCCATCCAAAGTCTGGACCTCATCCCAGCTCTGGACCCTGGGAAGGTGCAATGCCATTGGCATCAATCTCCCCTCACACACTGACCCTCCCAGAGCATCATCCTTGCCCCAAGGCTCCTGTCCCTGTAGCAGCTGCACTGCCATCGCCCACCACCCTCAGGGCCGTGCAGTTCCTCTGCCTGAGAGACCGAGAGACAGGGGAAAGAGGAAAAGCCCAGAACTTCAGCGCTGGTTGAACAAAAGTTAAAGCACATGCTGCCAAGGTGCATCCCAGAGCTCTGAGGGAACTGGCTGATGGAGTTTCCAGGCCACTCTCTGTGCTGTTGGAAAAGTCACAACAGTCAGCTGAAGACCCAAATGATTGGTAAAGGGAAACTCCACCGGCCCAAGATAAATTTAAAATATTGTGCTTTATCCCCATGTGTGGATGAACAGTGTGTCCAGCCCCAAACTGAATATTCCGATTTAACAGATGCCAGTGCATTAATGCCAGAGAGATGGGTTTTGGATAGAATTCCTTATTACTTTCAGTTAGTTCCTTAAACAACTTAAAAATAATCTGAGAAGTATCTAGAGTTGTAAATAAAAACTCAGAGCAAAGTATGTTTTTCCAGGGTTACATTAAAATGTTCATAAGCGAGACCTATGTCTGCTTAAAAAGAAACACCTGGATCCTGGGAACTACCAACTCTTCAGCCTCAGCTCTGTGCCTGGGAAGATCATGGAAAAGATTCTCCTGGGAGCTCTGCTGAGGCCCATGGAGGGCAGGAGGCGATTCAAGACAGCCAGCAGAGGTTCTCCAAGGGCAAGGCCTGCCTCACCAGCTTTCTGTGATGGAGTGACTCCAACCTCGTATGGGGGAAGGGCTATGGATGGCATCTCTCTGGGCTGTTGTAAGGCCCTGGACACGGCCCCCCAGAACACCCTTCTCTCCCACGGAGAGGTGGATTTGCGGGGGGTGTTGGGTGAGTGTCTGGCCAGTGAGGTGTTAGTTGGGTGGTTGCTGCCTAGAACAAGCTGATCAAAGGGAGCAGCTGATGAAGTAATTTTGGATTTCGGTACAGTTTTGATACCGTCTGTCCCGGGGCCCTCCTGGAGCAGGGAGCCGCACCCCTCCCGCCATGACGGGCCCGCGGCCCCCCCCCCCGAGCGGCGGAGCCCCGGCGCCACCCGGAGGTTCGGAGCGGGAACTGCAGCCCCGCCACCGCCCCCCGCGGGGGGGTCACACGTGGGGGGAATGGGGAGGATGGGCGATGGCTGGGGACGTGGCGGCGCAGGATCTGGGCGTCCCCTGGTGCTGGCAGGCGACAGGGGGTCCCGGCGGCGCCACTGGGGGGGCCGCGGGTGCCCTGGGAACCCCAGCGGGGCTGGAGGGACATCTGGGGAGCCGGAACGCGTGCGCGCAGGGCGGGTTCCGGGCGGACCGCGCGGGGAGGACCGGAAGCGCGGCCGAGCCCGTTGCCGTGACAGCGGGCTCGGGGCCGCCATGGAGGCCGCGCTCACCGACATGTATGACCAGGCGCTGCTGGGCATCCTGCAGCACGTCGGTAACGTGGAGGAGTTTCTGCGCGTCCTCTTCGGCTTCCTCTACCGCAAGACCGACTTCTACCGGCTCCTGCTGCGGCCCGGGGACCGCCTGGGCTTCCCGCCCGGCGCGGCACAGGCCATGGCCCTGCAGGTACCGGCGGGGCCCGGGGTTGACACGGCCTGGCCGTGCTGGTGGCCGGTGCTGACCCCGCCGCGGGGCCGAGCTGAGCAGGCCGTGTTCCTCCGTCGGGGCAGGGCGGGGGATCTGGGGCGGCAGTCGGGCAGCACAGCAGCCCCGGGGGCACCGGCGCTGCTCAGAGGGGTGCAGGAGGAGGGAGAAGGTGGAGGGTGCACCACCGTGGGCGATGGCGGCAGCGTCACCCTCGTAAGAGGACGAAGAACCTCGGGGGCAGGTGGAGGCTGCGAGACCCCGGTGGGAAGAGCTGAGGCACTGGGCCGCAGTGGGCTTACGGTGGGGCTTACGGGAAGCCGCCATCAGGAGCCCTGGGAGCAGGGAGCCCAGAGAGCGGCCGGGGGCAGATGAGGACGCGGGAGTCGTGGGGGGAGCGCGTCTGGGCTTCGCTCAGCGAGAGCTTGTGGTCGGCACGGGGCTGGCCCCGCTCCTGGACGGGAGGGGCAAAAGCCCCGACCTGCCGGGCTCGCGGTTGGGGCGGCTCTAACTATGGGCTCTTCTGGTCTGTTATTAATCTTCATTAGCAGAGAGCAAAACAGCTTGTGAGCAAAACAGGGTGAGGCTGGGTTTGGGGTGTTTGGTGTTTGTCTGCTTGGACTGGATGAGCTTTCCTTCCCAAGTGTGTCAGGCCTAGGGTGCCGTGGGCAGGGGGATGGGGGCATCCCTGCCCCTTCCTGCAGTGCTCCGTAGCACACGGGGGTCCTTGTCACCCCCCAGGGCAGCTTCTGCTGTGCGCTGCGGGCAAGGGGGGATCCCAGAGAGGGCTCAGGCTGCACAGGGAGGGCACGGAGCACAAACCACTGGGCAGAGGGGCAGCGCTGGTGGGGGCCCCGTGTAGTGTCCCCCTGGGGCCGTTTGGGGCTGGGCACAAGGAGGGAAGTGCAGTTCTGGCCACAGCGTTCCTGCCACAGAGAGCTGTTGGTCAGGGCAGCCTGCTGGCTGCAGCCAGAGGGACCCAGAGCCTAGGACAGTGCAGAAGGGGCCCCTCCCTCATCCTGGCTTGGCTGCAGCCCAGGGCATGGACATGGGTCTGAGGTGTTGCTCTGCATGATCCACGTGGGGCTGGCACTCACCTCTCTGCTCCATGCCTGGGGAGGAAGGCCAGAGTGAGGGGCACAAGTTTCTTTCCTGCTGTGGCTGTGCTGGCAGGAGCCCTCCCTGAGCCATGTCCTTTGTCCTGCACCTCATGAGCCCAGAAGAAGACTCAAATGGAGCAGCACCATGGACCAGGCATGCCAGTCTGCTACTGGAAGCACTAAATCTGACTCTAAAACATTGATGGGAAGGAGGACTGTGTTTGACACTTGCACACTTTCCAGAACACGTTTACAGTGCCAATGCCCTGGCACTCGAGGGGAGACACTGCAGCCCCTTCAGGGAGCAGGCCCAGGGCCCAGGTCATCGTCACCCCTCACTGACCTCCTGAGTTCACTTCTGACCTCCAGCCTGCACTGGACAGGGATGGCCAGGAGGCAGGTGTGGGGTGGGATTGCATCTCCTGGGGTTACATATCCTCCAGCCCCAGCTTAGGGGCTCTGAGTCTGTTTGGGCACAGCTTCTCCTGGGACAGTTCATTCCGTTTGCTCCTTGGAGGCTTGGTCTGAGTTCCAGGTTTCAAATGGCCCCTAGGTGAGCCCTGGAACATGGAGTGAGGAGAGATTCCCTGAGAGCCCCTTCCCAGCTAGGAGCCAGAGCTCACCACTCTGCTTTTCCCTGGAGTAACCAGCCCTCTTTGCAGGCTGGGGTGAGGTTGGTTGCCAGAACATGACCGAAGAAACAATTCCAAAATGCTCCCAGGAGCCAGGCTGTCTCTGAGGTGTGTTTGACACGGCTGTGGGACTTTTCAAAGAGTCATCAGTATGTTTTGTTGGTGACTGAAGCAGCTTGGGGTAGGGAGGAGTGTGTGATGCCCAGAGAGGCAGGGACAGGAAGGAATAAGTGCTCCAAGTGTGTGCTGCTATCCTCTCCTTCTCCCTGGTGTCACAGGTAGAGCTGGTGGCTCTGACTGCTCGGTTTGCTCTTTCTCTTCCAGGCATTCCAAGTGTTTGAGCGGATGGCCAGGCAGGATGATGAGAAGAGGCGCCGGGAGCTGGAGGCAAAGCTGAGGAAGAAGGAGGAGGAGGAGGAGGCAGCTGCAGCTGCCGAGAGGGTGAAGCTGTGCCCTGCAGCTCAGGAGGTTGAGGTGGAGACAACGGAGCACATCCCAGCACCAGATGTCGGGGGAGCTGTGGGCACACAGGAATCAGCTGCAGCCCAGGGTGCCGCAGCCCCCAGCTCTGTGTCAGTGGAGCCTCTGGGGGCTGCTGCCCCAGCAGAGTTGCTGACGTAAGGATCTTTTACTTTCTTCATGCTCCTGGTAGGGGGGAGACAAAACCACAAACAGGGTGTTCACTGTTTCCTGCACAACCCTTTTCGGGGGTTTGACCTTCCTCTGCAGGCACTCGGCCCTTCGGGAGACTGTGAAGATTTCCCTTACGGGCTCCCATGGCCGGAGACATCACGTAACTCCCTGCAAGAGGGCAGGGGTTGTTGTTCTGTGGGTGGTTCAGTGTCTCCTGCTCTGCTCTGAGCAGGGGAAGTGGCACAGCCCTGTATGCAGCCCTGCAGAGCTGGGCTGGGCCGTGTGGCTCCTCCACGTGCTGGCTTCAGTGAGCAGTGTCCATTTTCTGGTGCTCGCTGATGGTAGTCCTGGCACCTGCCTGCAACCCTTTTGTCAGTGTTGGACTCCTCTGCCAGGCCTGGGACAGGCGGCTGCAGCAGCAAATGGGTTCGGAGCCCTCCAGAGGTCTCTGGCCCAGCCCTTGGCTCAGAGCAGGGCCAGCTTTGAAGATCAAGCAGGTACTGCAGAGTTTTCTCTTTATCCAGTCTTGATGGCTTTCCAGCAGGGCCAAGCAGCCTCCATTTGTACAGAAATGTCCTTGTGTCAAAGTCCTTCCAGGGCTTCTGAGACACTTCCAGCCTGACTGTCTGCTGAGCAGCAGGAGGTGAGCTCGAGCAGGCTGGCGAGGCTTCTGTGAACCACGTACCTGAGTGCACATCCTGTGCAGGTCTCTCTTGTCCTTCCCTGGGCGTCACCTTGACCCGAAGCTGGGGCAGAGCTGCCCAACCCTCGATCAGGGCCTCACACCCCTCAAGGTACAAGCTCCTGTGTCTCCTCACTGCCCAAGTCGAGGGAGCAATGCCATGAGCAGGCCGTGCAGACCCTGTCTCCTCCTCCCTTCCCTGTTGTGTCCTGTGGTCAGACCTCACGCAATGGCTGCACTGCCCTTCTCTTGCTTGCTGCAGCTGTCCTGGCCATATGTGGGGCTTCACTGCAGCCTGTCCCTGCTGTCCCACTAGTACTTGGTGAGGAGGGCAGCTTGGGCTGGTGATCTCTGTCCTTCCAACCAGTTTTGGACATATCACTGGGGAGAGCAAGGCACCAGATGGAATCAGGGTCTAGTGGAAGAGCCCCAAATCCTGGAAGGACTGGGATGCCCAATGCCTCTGAGGAACAGAGAGGATTTGGAGCCCTGACTTAGGGACTGTCAACCCTTGGCATATGGAAGGGACAGTCTGAGGACCAAAATTTTGGGGGCTATGGGACAATAAGTGGTAGGAGTGTGGAGGTTTAGGTTGGATACTAGAAAAAGGTTCTTCCCCCAGAGGGTAGTCGGGCACTGAACAGGCTCCCCCAGGCAGTGGTCGCGGCCCCAAGGCTGCCAGAGCTCAAAGAGTGTTTGGACAACGCTTTCAGGCAGTTCAGTGGGAATATTGGGGTTAAGCCCCCTGAGCAGGGCCAGGAGCTGGACCTGATGATCCTTGCGAGTCCCTTCCAGCTCAGGATATTTCATGGTTCCATTATTCTAGGACAGCGGTCGAGTCAGGTCCTGCAGCCTTGACTGGACACAGTGGTGGGGCAGGGCCCGAGCGTGGCAGCTGTCTGGGCAAGGGAAAGGGTATGGGCCGTGCCTGGGCAAGGTGCCTGCCCAGTCACCTGATCTGATGGGAGGAGGAGAAAGGACTTGTGTGTAACTGGCACACATTCTGCAGGATAAAAATAAGCCAGAAGCCAAAAATGAAATTACCTGCAAAGCCTGTGCCAGAGCTGTCCTGTGAAAGGGGGCTGCCAGTCTGACACCTCTCCCTGTGCAAAATTAGCAAGCCAAAAGCCCTGTGAGAGCAGGCCTCGGAGCTGGCCTGGAGGTGTCTAGCCCAGCTTTATCCCAATGGAGAGGAGAGGGAGAGACTGGAGGAGCTGGCAAAACCATGAGCAGAGGGAGCTGGGGTGGCCTGAGTGCCAGCTGCTTGTGCCCCTGTGCAGGCCACGTTTGTTGTGTTTTGCCCCATGAAATTTCCTCTCAGGTCTTTTGTTGTGAGGCAGCAGCTGGTGCCTGAAAACTGATGTCAGGGCTGCAGGAAGGAAACTGGAGGGGTTAGGAAGGAAAGTGAGGGCCAGTGTGCTGCCAGAATGTGTCTGACAGCAAGTGTGCTGGAGCCATCAGGGATGGTTTCGGCTGCGGGTGGTGAGAGCCTGGTGAAAACTCAGCCCTCAGACGTGCCACCTCCTGGCACCAGTGGAAAGTGGCCCCTGTCAGATGTCAGGCACTCGGGTGCTGTTTTGCAGCCTGCAGCTGTGGCATCAAATGCCAAGCCCTGCTTGGCACGTCTCCCCTTGAAAAGAAGGTACCTTCAGCCAAGTACGGGTGCCCCTGTGGCTTCTGCCCTCCCAAATGGTCTCTTCCCCCTTTGCTCTTCCTGCTCCCGCCACCCCAAACTCTCTGGTTGGGTGGAACACTCGCACCCGCTTGGTGGCTGCCCAGTTTGGGCACGTGGTGGGTGAGACCAGGCACAGGAGGCTGTGTCCCAGGAAGCTCCGGTGGTTTCCAGGCCAGGAGAACGGGGTGTCTGTGGGCTCGAAGTAGGGTAGAGCAGCCCACGGGTTTGTCATTGGGCTGTAGTTGGTTTCGGTGCCTCTGGGGGGCACTGGAGCCCCCCGAAAGGCTGCGGGGGCCGGGCGGGCGGCCTGGCCAGCCCCCGACAGACTATTAATAATTTAACCAACTGCTTAATTCTCCACAGCCCTTTCTGAGCAAAACCCAGAGCTACCAGCCTAGGTATGAGGGGCGCATGAGTAATGTGCAACTCTGGCAGCAGGAATGCAGAAAAGAGCTTAAACAAAAATATTTTCCATCTCCCTTCCTTCCCCCCACCCCTCCAGCCACTGGTGAAGAAAACCGCTGCCACCAAAATCTATATAAAAACTCGCTCATTCTGTCAACCTGACGGCTCTGGGAATGTAGGGCAGGTATGATCCCAGATCTGCCAGCTCCCATCAGAGCCTTGTGCTGCGCCTGGGTGCTGGGGCACTGGTCGGGAGCCTCTTGCAAAGCACAGCGAAGTTTTTCAGGGCCGATCCAGATGAATCAAGCCGGCTTTGTGGGTATGGAGGTTTGCAGGGCTTGGTTTGGGGCTCAGCCAGGTCTCCCCGAGTCCCTTGCCTTCCCATCCTGCAAAAGGCAAGGTGAATTGGTTCCTCTTTGCTGCCCTGTAAACACACTGAGGACTGAGGTGTCTTTGGGGTGACGTTCATGCCAGGAGCAGTGCTGAGGGGGACCAGAGGTCTCCGTGCCACAGAAGAAGCCGGGTTCCTCTTGCAGCTGCCCTGAGTGTCCTGGCTGTCCTTCTCTGGCTGTCACGGTTCTCCTGCTGTCCCCACCTCGCTGGGAGGGCAGTGGGGTGCAGGCCTTTCTCACACCCCACCATGGGGCTGTTCATCCCAGGGCTGGCATTGCAGCTGCACAGTCCCAGGTCTGGCTCTTCCCCCATCTGCTCCCAGAAGCCATCCTTGCCTGAGCTCAGCTCCTAATTTTGAACACCTCCGCTGCCCAGCACCCTCCCCTTCCCCCAGCTTGGATTCCATCCTGCATATATTTGCCACATAGCATTTAAAATAGAGCCTGGCAGCCCACGTGTGGCACTGCACAGCCCGGCCTGTGCTTGTGCTTTCTGACTCCGGTTCCTGGCTTCCCTCTGCTCCCCAGTATGAACTGGGGGGAAGCTCTCATCCCGCTATACTGTGAGTCCTGTCCCAGGGCTAACTCCATGTATGAGCAAGAGGTAGGAAGGGGCAATCCTGGGAGCCTGTGGATGATGGTGAATGTCTCACCTTCATGTGTTTCTCCATCCAGCTTTTGTGTCTCTTCCAGGTGCTTCAGCCAGGTGTGCTCAGGGTGGGGCAGCTCTGGTCTGTACCTTAGAGACCAGCTGGGCAGGTGAGGTCTCTCAGAGGAGGATCTGTGGGTGTCACTACCACCAGGGCTGGAAATGCGGCCAATAGGACACAGAGCACTGGTGGGTGCTGGGTGGGTGCAGGAGGGCATGCAGTGTCTCGTCCCTGAGGAAGGTTTTGGCTGCTGCTGGGGGATCTGCCACAGTAACAAGCAGAGCGGAACAAAACCCTGAGTTTCCGTGGCCTCAGTCATTTGCCTTCTGCTGCGTGGAAAAGGAAGAGGCAGCTGAGGTGAGGAGGGGCCTCTTCATGGCTCCACCACTGCCTTGTGGGGCCTTGAAGGAGACCCTCCAGGTCTTAAAGAGTGTGCGACCTGGGGAAGGGACTCCACTCACCCTATGCACACAGTGCCATTGTGCCAAGGAAGGGAGCAAACAGGATGCTGTTGAGCCCTGGTCACATGGTCCAGGTGAGCCATGCTGCAAGGCCAGTCCCCCTGACGCTGCTCTACCATCCCTGGGAATGGGTTTTGGGGCTTGGCAATGACCTACAAAAATCCTCAGTGTGTGCCCTGGCTTGCTGTCCCAGGTGAGCAGAATTGACTCAAATGCATTAATTGGTGAGCTGACTCCTGACGCTCCAGTTCTCTCCTGAGACCCACAGCTCCCATTCCCAGAGCCCCTAGACTTGGGGTTAACCCTTTGCGAGGTTAACACGCTGGGAGCATCCCCGGGATGACACAGCAGCACTCTGGGAAATTTCCATGAGGCTCCTGTGCGAATCTGATTCGACTTAGCAACGGCTTGGCTTTGCTGGAAGCCCAGATGGCGTTTTGTCATTGCAAGGTGCCTGCAGGATGGGCTTCCTGGCAAGGCTGCATCCTCCTTGGGGTGCTGGGAATGGGAGTTTTACTGCTGGTCACCCTCAGTAGGGGAGCAGGGCTGTGCAGAACAGCTGTTGCTGCACGCTGCTGACTTTGAGGCCAAATTTGTTTGACTCTGAGGTGGCATTCACCCAAGCTTTCTCCTCTCAAGCGTTGTCCAGGGGACAGGAGGAGACCCCTTAGACTCTCAGCAGGTTCTGTCTGGCACTGTCCAGACCAGAATTTGGTTAAACTGGTTTCCTTCCCCACTTGTCCCTGTGGACCTTCCTGCTGAGCTCACCTCAGAGTCTGTGCTGTTCTTCCAGCCTGACCCAGAAAGGTGGAGCTGATCCTGATCCATATTTAAGGAGAGTCTGTCCTGGTTCTGATTCCTCTTGCGCACGTGGGGCCGTGCGCGAGGAATTCCCCTGGCGCGGCCAAGGCCTGTCACGATCAGGAGCCAGACGGAGCTCGGAGAATGGCTTGACCTGATACAGCCAAGCTCCATCTGGCCCCATATCCTGTCTCCATCAGCAGCAGATGCTGGGGGAAGAGGAAAAGAACAGAATGAGCGTGCAGTGATACTTCCTCTGTGTTTTCACCCTGCCCTGACACATAGCACTTTTCCAGCACTTGGTTCTTCAGTCTTTGGGAGGATTATTTTCCCTTTTCTCTCTGAATTTCAGCCTCCCATGCTTGAGGGCTCCTCAGCAGTAGTTCGGGTGAAGAGGCAGCTAGTGGGTCCCCATTTCCCTTCTCCACAGTCTTGGAGGTTCTCCTGTCATGTTAATTTTCTCTTTTCAGCCTGTTTTTAGGCTGAAGAGTCCTCATTTCCATGGTTGTTTCTCACTTGAGCATCCTTGTGCTCCTTGTCCTTCATGATCCTCTCGTGTTCTGAGGGCCATCCACATGCTCTGCCTGTATGTGAAGCCATGGGGTTTTTCTGTTTCCTACCCCATTTCCTTGCTCCTGGGTTGTCCCGCTGTTGCGATGAGGTCCGGAAATCCTCTTCCAGCTACATGGCACATGCTGCAGTCAAGTGACATCACTCAAACTCTTTTTGTCCCCTCCCAGCGCTCCCCAATGCTGTCAACCTTTCCAGGTCTGAACATGAGCTTCACAAAAGCCTTGTGTTGATGAGACCTCCTTCCACCAGCACACCCCAGCATGTTCTTGGCTCCTCATGTTGCACTGAGGCTTTTGGCCCATGTGGGCTGCAGCACTGCATGCGCAGTGCTGTCATGTTTGGTTTCTGGGAGGGATGTACTGGGTAGTACTGGGGGAAGCAGGGAAATGTGACTTAAGTCATCCCTGCCAAATGGAATCTTTCTTGTGGTGGAGAGAGGCCATTCTGCCTGCTGGGAGAATTGTTTTAACCCACATACCTTCTCCCATGGTGGTGGGAACTCAACTGCTTGGGAAGCATCTTTTCAAAGGGCTGAAACGCTTGAGCTCAGGGTGAGATCCCCCAACCCTGTCTGGTGCAGCCCTCAACTGTCCCGAGCCTTTTGCAGATGGTGAGGAACCAGTTGGTCCAATTTTCCAGTGTTTTCACAGAGAACCAGGCTCCTCCAGTTGGGTTGCTGAGATCAGCAGTGGAGTGCCAGTTCCCCTGTCACTTACTGAATCGCTTAGGGCTTTGGTTGCCCTACCAAGGTACTAAGCTCCAAAATTAGGTCCTGGGACCAAAAATAACTAAATTAAAACCTTTAAATTCTTCTCTTAACAAGCAGAAAATCCCAGTGCTGGAGACCGAGGGACAGCATTTTTAGGTAAAAAAGCAGTTACTGTTTGCTTGGTATCGCAGTGTTTACCAAAAGGGGCCTTATGTGGAAAACTACCTTGATTGGGCCTGTTCGTATTGGTGGTGGAGGGGTCTGAGAGTCCACCTTGTCCTCTGCTCCCACAGCTCAGTCCCATTGGATTCCTTTGGCCTTATCCCCTTTTTCCAGAGGAGCTATAATTGACTCCAGCCTGGTTGGCTGCACGTAGGTCTCTCTCACAGGAGACCTCTGAAGTCTAAGGTTGTATAAGCTCTCTGCAAACAATAAAGATCCCAGGGGACTTTTCTGGATGATAGTGTGTCCTGCTGTCCTTGACCTGAATATCCCAGTAGTGAAATTTAGCCCTCTGGTGCCAGCGCTCCAACGCTCTCCTGCGAGCTGGCGGTGGCATTTCAACTTGCCTAATGTCAGTAAGTTGGCGCTGTCAAACAGCTCTGTAAATAACTCAAGTGAAGGGGAAGGCTAAAAGCTCTCCTGAAGAGTGTGAGCTTGGAAAAGAGCAGGGCTCTCCCCTGGCAGGCAGAGAGGCAGAGCAGCTCAGTGGGGCTCCAGCTGTGGAGGAAGGGGATGGATTTGTTGGTTGGCTACTGGGTTGAGCAGCAAAGGCATCATCTGTGCAGGTGGTGCCTTGGGCACCTGGTACAGGGGAGCCTTGGCCCCTTCTCACCACGTCGTCAGGGCTTGGTGACACAATGGATTATAGGGGAATGTGTCTTGATGGGCTTGATTTTTTGGTTGTTGGTCGCATCCTGGTGATAAGTCAAAGCTCTGAGGCTTCCTGAAGGTGAGGAGACCTTTGGAGTACAAGCCTGATTAGGAGTGGCTGAGGGAGCTGGGGGCACTCATCCTGGAGAAAAGGAGGCTCGGGGGGACCTTCTCACTCTGCAACTCTGACAGGAGGGTGCAGTCAGGTGGGGGTCAGGTTCTGCTCCCAGGGAACAAAGGAAGTTGAGATTGCATTAAGTTGTGGCAGGGGAGGTTTAGGTTGGATATTGGGAAAATTCCCTCATGGAAAGGGTTGTCCATCCCTGGACAGCTCTGGACAAGTGATGGAGTCCCCGTCCCTGGAGGGATTTAACAACCATGTGAGTGTGGCACTTGGGGACATGGCTTAATGGTGGCAAGTGCTGGGGAAACAGTTGGACCTGATGGTCTCGGAGGGTTTTTCCAACCCAAACAATTGCATGATTCCATGATCTCTGTAATGATGATGATGGGCACTGCAGGCTGGAGCCCGGACTGCACTGCCTGGCTGGGTTGTGCCTCAGGTTTCAGGGTGAGGGGGAAGGCACTGGCTTCCATTTTTCACACTTTTTTTTTTTGTGACAGCAGGACCACCGAGCTGTGCAGTGCAGCTCTGGAGGTGTGTGCTCAGGATCCCCAGGGTAATGGACTGTGGGGAACCGCTGATGAACTTCTCTCCACTTTGGGGGTGAAGGGGACTTTTTCCAGAACTGGACTTGGGGAGTTCTTCTGCAGCAAACCGAACATAGCTGATCTGTAAGAAACCCTGAGGACTGGGACGGCCCTGGACCACCACTGTGCTCGGGGCTGGAGCTTGCTGCCAGCCAAGGAGTGGTGGAGAGGGTCGGGGTGGATCAGAGAGGATCAGAGTGGATCCTAAGGCTTACTGACTGCAGTGTGACTTGAGCTGTAGAGGAAGGGATTTGGCATTCAGCTTGCTTAGTGCTTTGCCAGAGGCCTCATTAGCTGAAGTGCTGGTACAAAGGAGCCTTTGTGGAGCCCTGGTTGCCTCTCGAACCCCAGCAAAGGTCTGGGAGCTGTAGTCAGCTTCCTCCAGCCATGGCGGGGCCTCTGGTGGTCTAGTGGTTAGGGTGTAGCACTCTCACCGCTGCGACCCGGGTTCGATTCCCAGCCCCCTGGGCAGATGGAGCTCGTCAGCCTTGTAAGGCAATCCATCTAAGAGAAGGTCACTCTAAACAAACCTACGTCCTG
>NW_016690481.1:755226-775987 GCF_001604755.1 Lepidothrix coronata | reverse complement strand
CACTGTCCAAGCTTGCTCGGCCCCGGCAGATGAACCTCAGGATTAAAGGGTGGGCTCAGTTCAGCGCACGCTGTGTCTCACCTAAAAAAAGCCACTGCGCAGGCTTGAAGGGTTAATGACCTTTCCCAAATCTTCGCTCGCGAAGACTGGCCATTATATAGCCATGGCACTTCCCAGGCAGAACCCCAAGAGGCAAATTGCAACCATCCTGATGTTTTGATGCCAAAAGATGTTAAGTCTGGAGGTGAGGGGGAGGTTCCTTCACAGCATGCCTGCAGAAGGAGCACAAACCTGGGATTTTCCACTCACGCAATCCCTGCAGCTTTGGGAATGCAGCTTTCCAAAGACGTTAAACCTCTGCCTTCCGTACCTGTTGCTGCAGTTGGAATCCTGAGGAGCAGACAGTATGCTTGATCCTCTTCAAATTCATCTTAAAAGCTGGAGTTTTTTAGCTCTGGCTGTTGTTCAGCTCAAGCTGAGGCTTGACAGCAGCTGTTTGGGTTGCACAGACCTTCCTGTGGCTCAATGCACTTTGAGTTCTCATTGGGAAGGCTAGGAGCCAGGAGTTCTGGAAATCTGTATTCCGGTAAGTCTGTATTCTGGTGCGCATGCTGGTGCCATCGGGTGAGCGTGGCCTTTCCGCAGCGATGCAGAGCAAGCTCTGCCATCCCCCCGTCTGCTGCCTGTGCACTCAGCTGGCACGTGCCCCCTTCTCCCACCATGGTGTCTGGCCCAGTGGGCTGCATGCAGCTCCCTTAGTGCTGGGAGGGTGAGATACAGGTGTAGTGCAAGGTGGGAGGGAGGGAGCATTTGTGATAGTGTGAAGGCCTGGAGGCTACCAGGGGCCTGACCAGCCACCCTGTGTGGGTGACCCAACTGTTGCCACAGCAGGATGGTGGCTGCTGACATGGTGCTGGTTCCCAGCAGCCCTGTGCAACCTGCAGCAGCAGTTTCAAGGGGACAGACGGCGATTGCTCCTCATCCTCCTCTACATCACCCTCCCCGTTCGTGGGGGAGCCCACTGAGAGACTTTGAGCCAAGCAAAGCCAGCTGTGAGCTACGGGAAGATCTGAATGGGGCCACGATGCGGCCACAGCATGCTGGAGGCAGGACCCATCTCCCACCATGCCTTGGGCCCTGGCAGTGCTGGTACTGGGAGCTGCAGCAAGGTGTCTGCCTTGGAGCTCCGCACCCCAGGGCAGTATTCCCAGACAAGCAGGTGGGACCAGCCCTTGTTGCAGCCGGGCCAATATCCTGCAGCGGGGCTGGGTGCCACAGGCAACTGTGTGTTTCAGCAGCAGCTTCTCTTCCTGACCTGAATGTGCGGGTGCCTCTGTGAGTCCTTGCAGTGCCAGTGCTGTGGGATTAATGATGCTGATGGATGAGACTTGCTCTCGGCTGCTGTCATGGAGCAGCAGCCTGGATCTAAATGTCTGCTCCTTGCAGTAAATGCCGTCTGGATTGACAGTGTGCGGAGCATGTCCTAGCAGGCCCCACTCGCTACATGCAGATTTGGGTTAGGCACGCAGATGCAGTGTGCCTGATTTTCTCTTTTCCTGCTTGCTCAGAACTTCATTATTAATGAGATCTTTCCATTCTTGGCAACCTCCCGAGCTTGAAGACAGTTTCATGTATCGCACAGGGCCTCTGACAGTGGTTAAACACGGAGCTGGGGTGTTCATCTTGGGCTGTCTGCTGCCAGGGTGATTCTGTACACCATTACCTCTGCTTCCCCACTCAAACGGAGGAAGGTGTGATGCAGGGGAGAGGCTGTCTCTGGCGGTTTGGATGTGCTTGTGGGACCTGATAGGATGTGTTGTGATGGCAGAGTGCAGGTAGAGGGGGGCTATTGGAAATAACTCCCTCAGGAGCAGTGTTGCAGAAAGGGAGTGGATCTGAGTTTCCATTTCTGCCTATGCTGGATTGTTTGCCGTGAAAGATTGGTTGCCAGCCTAACTTTCTCCCCACATCATCCCCTTTGGCCTTGGCCAGTTCCACTGCCCAGTTTCAGCTGTGGCAGTTGTTTCTCTTATCCACCCACCTTCACATCTGGCTTGACATGTTTTCCTTAAAGCTGCCTAAATAATTTACCTTGACTAAGAGCAAACAGCAGTGCCAGCCCCAGACGAAGCTTTCTGAGAATGACAGTAACTAGAGGGCACTTGCTGTACTGGACATCGAGCCGTGGCATGCCTGACTCTGCTGGATCCAGGTATTCCAGATTTCTGTCAGCCTCCTTCCTGAGAGGACAGGGGTCCTGCCTCACAAAGCGGAGCTGCTCTAGGCTGAGAGGATTAGTTTCCTTAAGTTCTGAAAATCCTTGGGATGTTTTCCTTCTTTTTTATGGGAAAAAATAGTTTGTTGGGATTATGCCCATATTAGCTCCTTCCCATGATGCTTTCCCACCGCTGCTCCTCCTGAGCCTCAGGCTGAAGAACAACTGCTCCCATTCTGCTGTGCCTATTCCTCAACTTTTGCATTCTTGCACCTAGACTCCTCAAAGAAGAGGAAATCAGTGAGCTGTGCTGCTTCTCCTTGAATCAAACATTAACCAGATCCTTTGGTGTGTTTGGTTCCTTCTCTTGGTTTATGTCCAATGCTGCTTTCACAGAGCTGGTGCCACAGCTGTTGGGCTCTGAGGACAAAAACGTGTTCAGCCAAATGTCCACAGAGCGAGGATCACTGTCACCATTTCCACATCGCTTGGCTCATTGAGCATCACCAACGGAGCTGGGAATCCCGGAGTAAGAAATGCCCAGAAATCTGTGTATGGGGCTCGACATGTGGCCCCACCCTTGGCCATCCAGCCTGCCTGCCAGGGCCAGAACTGCCACATTTCAGGGGGTCCTGTCCCCTTGTGCTGCTGCCAAGGGTCTCACCCTGCACGTAGGGAGTGGCTCTGGTCCCAGGGACAGTGCACCCGTGCTGTGCCGTGTAGCTCTGAGGAATGGGGAACAGATCGGCTACTTCTCGACAGTGCATTGTTAAAGGTTTCGCCTCCCCCAAAATGACACATTGCAAGCAAAAATAGAACAAGACAGAACACATAGACCCACCCCCACCATCCCCACCACCCGGCAGCCAAGTGCATGCGGTGCCAAAGTCTCAGGTTTAAAAGCTGGTGCCTTGTCACCCTCCCTTCCCTCAGCCTTGCCACCACCCGCCTTGGCCTGGCAGGCGTTCCGGCAGCCCGGTGGGTGACCACTGCACCGAGAGCAGCCATGCTGCTGGGATGATCGCCACCCAACCTGCCCTGTGCACTGGATCTGGCCTCCCTCTTCACCTGGTGGGTCTGGGGACGGGGACAGCTCCCAGCTGTGGTGTTTGTGCCAGAGGTTCTCTCACCTGCTGCACAGTGGCGCTGCTGAAGTGGCATGAGGGATGCCTTTGGCCAGGAGAGCCACCTCCGGCATGGCGTCATGGCTCAGCCCAGCGTGCCATGAGCCAGGGCTGTCTCCTGTGGATGATGAGGGAAGCTGCCTCCCAGCCAAGGAGCAGGGTCCAATTCTGGACTGCCGCCGGCATGTGCTAAGCACAGTTGGACCAGGCAGAGATCTGGTTGGAAAAACTCCAGGAAAGGAAGAGTTGCTCCCGAGGTAGTAGAGCTGTCAGCTGTTTGTCAGTAGCACCTAACTGCTGCGGCCTGCCTTCACTACCCTGGATCCTCCATGGCTTCAGAGCCAGTGTTTACACTTGCAGGAGAATTATCCAGACTTCATGAGTCCAACTGTGATCCTATTCTGGGACACAAAGCCCATTTACTCTCACATCCATGGATTTTTAACATTGGAAATGGCTGGAGCAGAGGTTGGTGGTGTCTTGGGGGAAGGGCTGGAGCGGTTTGGGCTGAGTGTTGGGGCAGAGAGGAGCAAAGAAGCCATGGCACCAGAACCCACACCCTCAGGACAGGCAGCCACGTCTGGAGAGTGGTTTAGGCATGAGGGGGAACTTCTCCCTCTGAAGCCAGATGAGCAGGGCTGGGGCACATGTTGCCAGCCAGGCTGTCAGGGCTGCAAGGCCGAGGCAGCAGAGCTGAGCTTATCCAGTGAGCTGCACATGGAGGCAGAGGTGTCTGTGACACATTCCTCTGTCACCCAGCCCTGCCCCAGTAATGTCAGGGGGAGCTGGGACAGAGCTGTCCTGCAGGGTTGGTTGGACTGGGAGGAAGACTGCTGTCACCTGCTACACTGTGCAAACAGACATTGGACGTAATCCTTGCAGAATGAGTTCTGCCTCAGTTTCCCTGTGGGAGTCATGCAGGGTGGCTCCTTCTGGGGCTGCTGTGAGTTCATGCTGAGTAAGCTCTGAGAGGGGCTATAACATCCAGAACCGCCTGGCTGGGATCTGCTCAGTCCCAGTGCTGTTCTGCTGAGGAAGAGGAGGCATATCCAGGACAGACCTGGTGGTTTTGTGGCAGCGAGTGGCTGCTGTATTTATCTGTGCTGAGGCCATGAGGCATTTGCAGCTGGTGTCTCACCATGTGTGCATTTGCACCGGTGGGTTTCTCCCATCTCTGATGCTCTGCATCTGCTCTTACAAGCTTTGGCTTGACCCGGGCCCTCTGCCTTCTCCTGTGCCCTTTGAGTTCTTCCCAGGAAAGGCCCAAAGGGGAACAGCCTGGGGGAAACAGCCATTTGTTGATTCTTGTCTGGTTCTTTGCTGATTGCGGGGAGCCACCAGCACTTGTGATGGCAACTCCCAGTTGACCCACCTTCTCCCACGTGTCTTGCTGGCAGGTTTGGGAAGAGCAGGGTGGGCTGTGCTTTGGCTGGTGTGACCACTGTGCTGGAAAGCTGGGCTTCTCGTGAAGGAAGGCTGCAGAGAACTGAAGGGTGCTGTGGGTATGACTGTGGGGTGTTGAAAAGCCCCCCACACTGCTGCCCCTGAAGGTCACAGAGGAGGAGAAAGGGGCCCACGCCACTTAGCAGGAAACACCCTTTTAGGAGGAAAAAAACCAACTGGGTTTAACATTGGGACAGGTTTATCCTCTGGTTCATCATGTGAGGGTGGAGGGGATGGAGGGCAGGAGGATGGAGGGGATGGAGGGCAGGAGCCCCGTGAAGCTCTGCCATGCCTGGGCAGACCTCACAGCGTGGGGACAAGTCCTGTGAGGGCACTTAACCAGCCAAGCTGTCCCAGGCTGCACACAGACCCTCCTCCCTGCCAGGGGCTGTTGTGGGGTGGTCTCTGGGACAGTTGTGCCCTGAGAACAAAACTGGGTGCCACCGCTAGGCTGGTTCTGGGTGGGGATCAGGGGACACGTGAGATGGTGCTTGGGGACGTGCTGCTGCGTTTCAGTGTGTTTGCTTCCCGTAGAGTGCGTGTGGGGCCCCGCAGACCCTGTCACCACAGCCCCTGGTCGCCTGCACCATTCCCCCTCTCGCCCTCCAGCCTGTTCAACTCCTACAATCTGGGGGCGGTTGGGAAGCGACAGCTGGAGCCAACGCGCCAGCCCGGTGCGCGCTGCCATGCCAACCCCGTTTCCATGGCAATGGGCACCCAATGGGTGACTGCCAGGCAAGGCCAAGATGCCTGAAAAATGATGTGGTACCCCCCGAAATGGCCAGCTGAGGGTGGGAGCCCGCAGATACTGCTGTTTTCAGTACTGCCTGCAATGCCTTGGAGCGGATCAGAACCACCCTGGGCCACAGGTGTGTGTAACAGGGTGGGTGAAACCCTCAGTGCACTCCGTGAAACCACTGAGAGAAAAAAAAGGGGGAGGTGTGTACAGCGCCTTTGACAGCCCCCTCCGACCGTCTTACAGCCTAATTTAATTAAAATCGTTGGGTCTTACATAATCCTCAGGGTGCCGTGCTGCTGGAGCCACCCCCGCCCAGTGCTGGAAGAGGGTCCCGCAGTGTGGGGGTGTCAGGAAGGCAGCGGGACACGGGGAGATATGCTCCCCAGGACCGACTGTGCCCTGGGGCTGCTCTTCACTGGCCCCCCTTACATTAGTCCCTGAGCCCCATGTTTATCCAGCTCCACGTTGAAGTCTAGGTGTGTATCAAAACATTTTAAAATAATTCTGCCTTTTGTTAGCATTGCAGCTATCTTTAGAGGAGATTTGATTTTATTTGAAAGCCCTCCCTGTGAGGGTTCAGTGGAATAGATTGCCAGCCCAGCAGCTGAAAGGGACACGGGTGTGGCAATTTCCTTTCTTGGCTGGAAACACTGTATTAATTATTGCTTATCGATCTCATAAACCCCATTTTACCCCTTCAGCTGTCTCCTTGGCTTTCTTGAGGTTTCCACAGCTGGAAGAGGCAGTGTTGTGCTCAGTGTTGCTCATGATCCACTTTTCAGGCACCCTGGGCTGGTTCTTCAGGCATCCTGCTCTGCAGCTCCATCACCTCTGTGTCACCAACTGCCCTGGTCATGGCAGCTGGTGGCTTTCTCAAACACTGTAATCAGGATGGGGAAAAACAGTGCTGTGTTTTCACAGTGAACTCAGGTCACGGCCATGGGCCACCACCTCTGCAGCCATGGCAGTGGCTTGGGGGACAGCCCACACCCCCCCATCACATGCCAGTGTCCCTGCTCCAGCTGTGATGGAAGGTGGACCGGACGAGGAGCTCTTTGCTGAGTGGAGGTGGCCAGAAAGGCACCCCGAGCCCACCAGGTGCCAGCTCTGCACCTTTTGGGCAGCCAAATCATTTTGTGTCTCACCAGTTGTCCTGTCAGCGGCCTGACTGCCACTGTGGCACACTGGGGCGAGGGAACTGCAAGTCACCTGCGACGGGCAGGGTGGCCAGGGTCCCTCTGAGTCCTGGGGCTGCTGACCTGGACCTGCTCCCTTATGTAGAGCCAGCAGTGAAGGAGAGGCTGGGCAGCAGCCCAGTGTTGGGGATGCTGCAGGACGGCCGAGCAGAGTCTATGCCCTTCCTTTGGGCTTCTTGCATCCTGCTTTCAGGCTTCCTGCTCTCTCCAGGCTCCGACCTTTAACATGTCACCCCTTTCTCCCCCCACCAGGAGACAGGAACAGTTCCAGACAAACCCTGACAGCTACAATGGAGCTGTGCGAGAGAATTACACCTGGTCCCAAGACTACAGCGACCTGGAAATTAAAGTGCCTGTGCCCAAGCACATCGTCAAAGGCAAACAGGTAAAGTGGTGTTGCTGGTGTGTCTTTAGCATTTCCCTTTCCGTCAGGGTGCCCAGCTTTCCCAGGAAGCTGTGTTTGGAATGGGAAGGCTCCTTATCCTTTGTACTCCAAGAGAAGGATGTGGTTGTGCTTTTTTCTCTGGTGTGTGTCTGGTGGGGACTGATGGTCCCAGCCTGCTCATGTTCCTGTTGAGCTGCAGTGTCCTCTACTCTGTCCCAGCCAGGCTCTCTGGCACTGCCTGGCCCTTTCTGCACTTTTTCTCTCTGTTTCCATCACCTGCACACTCAAACATGGGTTTCGGAGCCTGGCTGTTGATGGATGCCCCTTCCTCAGTTGTGCCTCTGGTGCCTTCCATTTGGAAGTGGGAGCTGCTGGAGCAGCTTTTCTGGCACTGCAGAACTGCGTCAGGCACAGCCTGTGTGTGGCTTGACCTGGTCTGGGTGGAAGGGAGCTGGTCTGGGGTACAGGCTGAGGGCCAGCCCTTCTCCTTGGCTGGCTGTGTGGGCAAGAGGCAGAGAGGTTCCTGCTTGGCTCAGGCAGGAACCTCTCTGCTCTGCTTGTGATCACGTTTTTTCTTCACTGCTTTTATTTCCTCCCATGGCTAGTCTTAGTTGGACCCAGAAGTTCAAACTCTTTCGAGTGTTGCCCTCCCCATGGCTGATTCTGTATTTTTCCATTTGGGAAGCCTGTACTCCCCCACCTCCTGCTCTCCTCTGCTTCCAGGGCGGCTGAAAGGAGCACACTGGGGTTTGTCACCCGCTTCAGCCTACACAGCTCCTCGGCATGCCAAGGAGTGTCACTGGCAACAGCAGCAGCAGCAGCAGCCTGGGCCAGAGGGGTGAGGGAGCACATGGCTGCCACAGGCACAGCAGGGCCCTGGGAGATGCATCTCTCCCAGCAGGTCTCTAAAACAAACCCAGGCTGTTTCTTGGAAGGATTCCGGCCCATCCAGACGGATGTTCCATTCCTCCGCATCGTACTGCAATCACAATGCCTCTCCCTGCCCATGGAAAAGTGCCCTCCTTGCCGGGGGAGTTGTGTCCTTGCCAGAAAATCCACACTGGGCTCTGTCTGCCCTGTCCTTGGCCATGGAATGATGCAGGGGCCTGGAGGAGCTCATGGGAGTGGAGACAGGATACGTTTTCCTGACCTTTCCTTGGCTCAAGACTTTGCCGTCACTGTGGAAAAGTCCTGCGCCTCAGAGTGGAGGGGGTTTCAGGACAGCCCCTTCCCACACCAGTGCCCATGGGCACACGACTCTGCCTGCCCTTGCCCTGATGTCTGCCCATGCTGCCCTCAGAGCAGTCGGCTGTTCAGGCGCTGGACTTCCCTTCTCCTTGTGCTCTGTCTCCTGGTGTTTGTTCATGCCTCTTGGGGCTCCCCTTGGCAGCTGAGTTTCCATTTCCAAGTGATTCTTTAATTCTTCTTCAGCCTCGGGGGAATGGGAGCAGGCAGGCTGAGTCTTGGGCCAGAGCAGGAGGGTGCAGAGCTATTATAAAGCTCCATGGACTTTGGTTGTGTTGTTGATGGGTTCCTGTATAAGAGCAGCATTCCCCTGCATTCACACACCTTCATATTTTTAAAAAATTATCAGGTTTTTGGCTTTTGCCTGCCCAGGTGAAATTAAAAATCTCCCTATTTGGTCCCTGGGCTCAGAGTCTGCCCAGCTCTAATGCTGCTCACAGTCTTCCTTATGACACTTTTTGGGATTTGGGCTGTTGCTATGGCACATTTTTGCTCTGGTGAGCTTAAGGTTTCCTTGTATGGAGCTCAGAAGAAGTGTCCTTGGAGTAGGAATGGGCAATGGAGTAGGTGGGAGCATCTTTCTCCCTGGTCCCCACCTATCTGATCTACTTATGGGTGCAACAGAGGCCCACCTATCCGAGCGCTTAAATAGAGATAATGACTCTAGGCCTCTCTCTCTGCTGGACTTGGAGGAGACAAGCTTGATTCCTCTCTCAGTCTGTGTTTGCTTGTTTGATCTGTGTGGGCGGGTGTGGGCGTTCCGTGTGCAGAAATCGCTGTGGTGTAAAAGCCGTGGCAGAGAGCTGAGAGCTGGCTTCCCTTGGAAGCACTGAGTCAACCAGGAGTTTTGGGGGTCAGAGGTGCTCATAGGGAGTGCATGGCAAGGGACAGGCAGCCTTGAAGCCTCTGGGGTGCTTTCAGGGTGATGTGCTCCTTGCAGAATTGCTCTTGGCCTTCCCCCAGGTGTGGACTGTCCACAGGCACTACCCTGTGCATATGTGAGTCCTCTCAGAGATGTCCCTCCATGCACAGAGGGGCAGGGCTCTCCAGCGGGGTGTGCTCTGCCCCTGTACCCTGTCCCCGCTCCTGGGGGGTTGGTGTGCCGAGCGAGACCTTCTTGCTGGGCAGTTATAGAAACAGGTGTTGCAATTGCTTCTCACTCTGGCTGGTTGCACAGTGAAGGGACTGGGTGAAAGCTGCCCAGTTTGGATCCCTTCTTCCGTTTGGGTTTCTCTGCTCCCTCTCCCAACACCTGGCTGGTCCCAGAGCCACCTTGAAGCTGCCCCTTAGCTCCAACAGCTGCCTTGTGCTGGGAATAAAACCCCTCTCACATTTGGTTACTCCTGTCCCTGTGGATCCCAAAGCCACAATGCTGCATCTGTGCCTTCCATGTGTCCAGCCTCCCCGACCCTCCACACCACAAAGAAGCCCCCTCAGAAGGTGACTCGGGAGTCACCTTCCATTTTTTCCCTGGACCCCTTCTGGACAGGCCCTGTGCCGTGCTGAGAGCCTGGCATCAGCAGCCTTGCCCTGCACCCGGGGACCTGGGCGGGTAGTGGTGGCAGAAGGCAGAGCCTCATCCTCACACCTCATCCCTGAAGTGAGACCTCAGCCCTGGGCTGGAGGGAGCTGCTCCATGCTCAGCCCCTCTGGAGGTGTTTCCCATCCAGGAGCAACTGCTCTCGTAGAGGCTGTCCACAGCCACATGCCGGGTGACAGCCAGTTGTTCTCTCCCATCCTCATGTTCCTTCCCTGATCCCCGGTGACCGTGGTCTTGCTCCCCACCATTGTGTCGGAGCTTAGTCCTGTGTCACCCTGTGCTGTGTGTGCTGAGCCTCCTCTGCTCCTGCCAGAGCCCTGGCAGCTCCCTGTCACACACAGCAGGTTCAGGGGCTGTACCCAGGTGACATCAGTCAGACCCGACCATGGTGCCCTCCCTTGCTGGAGCAGCTCTGCCTGTCTCCTGCCTGCATGGAGCTAGTGAGCCGCTGGAAATCTCCTAGGTAATGGATAATGTAATAACATTTCAAATGAGATCTGCAGAGCGGGAGGAAGATCTGGGGGAACTCTGGGAGAGAATGCAGGCAAATCTCACCGCAGTCTCCTCCTCTCGGGCCAGTGCCGGGGGCCACAATCCTGCCCCTTCCCAGCCAGGTCTTCCCTGCAACCCCTGGCCTGGTGCGGGCTCTGCTGGCAGCAGCTCAGCGCTGAAGGGGACAGGAGAGAGCATATGGTCTCTCCGGAGACCAAGGATACTGCGTGCCTGTCACAGGCTGCCTCTGTCTCCCCAGGGGACAGCCATGTCACCTGCGTGGCAGGTCGGAGCAGGGTTCCCCATATGGCTGCTGTGGGCGGGAGCTGGCCCCATTCCTGGGGACAGAGCTGTCCCCATCGCAGGGAGCGGGGGAGCCGTGCCGGGGAGCTGTGCCGCAGCATTCCTCCTGCACACGGCCCCTCCTCGCACGCCTGATGGGAGGCCTGGGCCAAGCCCAGAGCTGGCTCCAGCAGCGGAAGCAGAGCCAAGGAGTTTGCTTTCGGCACAGTGCAGCAAAGGGGGGACGAGCTGCTGCAGCCCTGGTGTAGGAACCCCCCAAATTGGCCCTGCTCAGCCACCAGGATGACACACACCCATGCCCAGCTCATCATGGTGACAGAGGGGCACACACCCTGCTCCTAAAGAGCTTCAGTCACAGCAAGTAGGTGCCAACCTTTGAGTGCTGTGTGGAGGCCTGTAGCATTACAGGTACACATTTTCTCTGTGGGGAAACTGAGGCACTGGGTAGAACCAGCTACCTCGAATCCTTCAAGGGCCCCAATTGCTGAGCTGTGCTGCCTTTCCTCCTTGGAGAGGTTCCCTCACTCCTCCAAGCTGTCACTGTTTGCTATGAGATGACAGCGGGATTCCCACCCTCCCGCTGCAGGCAGTGCTGGAAGCTCTTCTCTCTCTCATCCCTGGCGAGTGCACTTGACCCCACACCCCAGCTCACACAGTGAGAGGGCAAGCAGGAACACTCCGGATTATTGTCTCTCTCTCTGTGTTTCCAGGTATCTGTGGATATCAGCAGTGGCACAATTCGCGTAGCGGTGCTGGAGGGGAGCAGCCAGCATGTCCTCATGGAAGGGAAACTCACCCACAAGATCAATACGGAGAGTTCCCTGTGGAGCCTGGAGCCCGGGAAGTGCATTTTGGTAAGGGCAGTCTGCACCATCCATGTCTCCTTGGCTTGCAGCTGCACTAGGCTTGACCTGGGAAACTGCAGCAGCTGAAAGTTTGAACCAGATGGAAAAGGCTCAAGAAAAGGCTTCTTTTCTGGGAAAAGATATATATCCGGCTTTGCCTGTCCAACATCTGGCTCATGCTGTCCTTTCCTGTGTGCCATGCCTTGCCTCCCCTGCTCCTGAGGTGCCCCTCAGGGTGCTGGCTGAGCAGCACATCTGTCAGGCTGGGCAAGGGGGTCCCCAGCTCCAGCTGCAGGCGGGGGAGCACAGCTGTTACCTGGGTGTCATCACTGTCCCCGATCCCAGCTCAGGCCCCTGCACTGCAGCGCCGGTCCTGCACACCTGGCCTTGCTGACTCTGCCCTCCGACTCTCCTGGCCCTGCTCTGGCCCTGGCATCTTGGCAGGTGCCTGTTTCCTGCCATTCCTTTCTGTCCTGCCATGGGATTCCTACTTAACCTGTTTGAAGTGGACACTGTGGCTCGTTCTCTGTCTGCCTTCAGCAGGCCTGTGGTTTGCTGTGTGACTGCTGCCCCAAATCATCCCCGTCCAAGTGGTCCAGGGGCTGCTGGCACCCAGCTGTGTGTTAATGGTGGATTCCCAGCCCCAAGCCTTATTTCTGGTGTGTTCCAGATGTGCAGGCTGAGGGTGTGAGTTCACCTGTGTCCACAGCTGGAGCTATTGTGGGGGCTCTGCCCATCACCCTGGGATCTCAAGTGTCAAACAGTTCCCAGACTCCTGTGCCAGTTTGGGGGCCAGGATTGTGCTGGGAGTGGGATTTTGCTTCCTGTGGCCATCTTTGCCCTATCCTTTTCCAAGCAGAGTTTCCAGAAGAGTTTCAGGAGTCCCAAGGCTGTTGTTAGACCCAGGAGGGGATACATGCCATCCCTGTGGGGGAGGGAGCAGGCTCCAAGCCTTTCACCCCATGACACAAGAGTGTCAGCAGATGGGCACCCAAATCCAAGCCCCCTGAATGGGAAACGGAGTGGGAATGTGCTGCCAGACTCGGGAATGCTGCAGATGGTGTGTAGGGAGGCTACTCAGTGTCACCCAGCCACTGCCAATCCGTAGGGATGTGATATGGTTTGAAGCTGGCTCCCTGCCAAGTCTCCAAACCTTACCACAAGAAGTCCCCCCCCCCCAAACCTCAGGGAGAAGAGGGAGAAAAAAACTAAGAAAACCCGAAATGAGAGAGACAACCAAAGTGAGATATATAAATATATTTACACTTATATACAATTAAAATATACAATTTCACAAGGGAAAGGGAAGGGGGAAGGGAAAGGGAACAAAACTAAAATAAAATATATATATATCCCAATTAGTGACCCAATATCTAACAACTAAAAAAAAGTTAGCAAAGAAAATAGCTCACTACTCTCCTGGGACAACCGAGAGTCGCTCTGGAACGATCGCCGGCAACCTCTGCCTCCCAAGGTCAGCAAGGCCTAACCAGGCCTCGCTCCCCAACACGGCAGACTCAACAGCAGGGAACCTGCACCTCCAGGCCGCCGGAAGGAAAGAGAGCGAAGGTCTCTCCTCCTCTCTTCTTATAGCCTGGCTTACATAAAAATCGTAGGGAATACTGGGTAAATCTGGACCCTTCCTTGGTTACAAACTGGTCACCAAGGAAGGCCTAGCCCAAACCACCACGGGTTGTACCCCAAGTGACAGGCTGGGGCCAAAAGGATGAGTGAGGTCACTGCAAGGGAGAGGAGATTCTCCAATGCTGTCAGGCTAGTGGAGGGATGTGGAAAAGGAGGTTTGTGGCTTCTTTTACATGCATTTTGTAAATGTTCATAAACATCTTGAAAATTAGCTAATCTGGGAAAGGAAACAATCCTGGAAAAGTGTAAACTTGTTGAAGAGGAGATGGCCCAACGGGTGGCTGCTCTCCAGCACGGAAGGGAGTCCTGGGTGGGTGTTCTCAGGATCAGCAAGGGAGGTGATGGGTCTTCAATACCCATCAGAGGCTGGGAATGGTGTAGGCGGAGTGAGACTTGGGGCCTTCTGAAGTGGCCACGGGCAGCACGGGAAGCAGAGTGGGCCCATCACCCCCAGCTCCAGAGCTGGGTCTTGCCTCGAATTAGCATGAACCCAGGGTTGTGAGGATCTCCAGCTGACTGCCAACATATTGATGGTGGGATGAGATCTCGCTTGAAGAACTGTAAGGTAACTGGAGCAGCGTGAGGAATTCTTGCCCAGGAGCATCTCCTTTTCCTGTGCTCAGAGTAGCCAGAAGTCGTTTGCGACTCCTCCTGATTCATTCATCAGGAGACACCCACCCTGTGGGAATGAATTGCTTTGTTCAGCGCCTGGATGGAGCTGTTGGGGTTTGGTTGGGGCTGACGGGGCGTACAGACCCTTTCTGTAGCCCCGTTTGTGTATAGCTCCATGTGAGCTTCAAATGCAGCTGTTGGGGATGTCTTCCTCCTGCGAGGTGCTGCCTGGCTTGCCTCCATGGGACCCAGGGATGGTGTTCCCTGGCAGAATGATGATGCAGACAAAACCAAACTCACCCAGTGCCAGTGCTGGGGTTGTCTGAGGAGATCCTGTCCACCTTGGGGACTGCTTGGAACTCCTCGGTGCTGCGTGTTTGTGTTTTGTGAGTTGAGGTGATCCCTGCAGCAGAGCTCAGTCTGTGCGCCAAGGGGGTAAAATCTCTCCTGCTTGGTCCTGTCCATCTGGGAAGGTCCCAGCTCTGTGCAGAGAGGCTGTTGAGTTCCCTGTGCTCTTGCAGGACATGTCAGGGATTGTCAACCCCTTGTTCTCCAGTCTGCTGTTACAGCTCTTTCATCATCCTTGGCCTCCCTGTCCTCCTCCTTCTGGGATGCCGTTCACAGATGCTCCAAAACCAACCTCCCTGCTCCTCCAGCTCTTATCCTGGGAAGTTTGTCTTGCCTTACAACCCCTCTAAGCTCTGCTTCCCCCATCCTGCCTGGCGGTCTTATCCATGTATCCTCTTCATTACGTGTCACTCTCTCTCCACCAACCACAGCACTCCCCTCACCAGCATTCAGAGGCCACTCTGCCTTCCCCTTTCTGCTCCATGGGGTTCTCCTGGCTGTAGGCCAGCCCAACACCAACATATTTCTCATTTCATCCTTTGGCACAGCCACGTGTGTGGCAGCAAAACTCAGCTGGTGTCATTCTGCAGTGGAGTGCTCTGCCGACACGGGGCAGGGGTCTATCCACACCTCCTCCTGCTCAGGATTGTGTCCCAGGATGGTCCCCCTGCCCATAGTGCTGCACCGTACCCTGGCCCTGGGTGTGTGGTGTCATCCCTGTGCTCTCCCTTCTCTGTCACACCCGCTCGCTTGTCGAAAGCGAGATTAAAATAACCTCACATGAGCTGTTTTTAGCAGTCCCCGTTGGGTGTTGTGCACAACACCATTTGGAATTATTTTCGTTGTGGAGGATTTTTTCCCCGTTTCCCTCTCTTTTTCTCCTCCTCTCAGCCTTTGTTATCCACACTTGGGCTTTTGTCACCAAGTCCTGCCTTGAACACATACTACAGTCTTGGCTTGTCATCCCTTGAGCCACGAGGCCAAGGGGACACTATTCCGTGATGCCTCTCTCAGCTCTGCCCTCCACACAGTGCTAGGAACGCCACTGCTGCCTCTCCTGTCCCCCTAAACACCTCCCAGTGACTTTTGGGGTGACTTTGGGCTGCTGTGATTCCAGTAGGAAAGCAGGCAGAGAGAGGTTGTCTCCCCAAGACCTACTTAGACCCCTTGGCAGCATCTCTCCAACTCTGAGAAGGTATTTGGGATTGGAGAAGAAACCTCGTGCTATGGCAAAGCCCGGCACTGACAATGAGGGGTCATAACCTTCCCAGCAGGGTGTGGAAATGGGACATGATGCCATGTCCATGCCAGTGATGCCTTTCACCTGCTGGAGGGTCCCTCCTGCCGACTTGTCTCGTCATTCCTCACAATCCATCCTTACCCCTGTGCTTTTCAATGGAACAGCCCTTCCCTACATGGCTGAGACATGTTTTGGACACTGGCTGTGGGAAGTGAGCACTTCAGTTTGAGGACGCTGCTCTCTTAGGATACAGCATTGGAGTGTGCCCCCTGCGATCCTCCCTCCCCTCAGGCCGCCATTGCAGAGGCTGTTCCTGCCTCCCTATGCACCCCAAAAGACTCAGCAGGGCTTTTATGCCTTTGGGACCCACCAGGCAGATCCGAAGCCTGGCCAAAGGTGTGGACACGCTGCAGGGACCTCATCCTTCCTCTGGCAAGTGACTGTTTGCATCTCTGGGGTGCTGGGGGGTCAGCCCAAGCTGTTGGCTGGGAAACTCATAGCAGTAGTGTCAAGTGCAGCAAAGCTTTGCCTTGTCTGGAAGCGACAAACATAATCAGGTCAGGATTTGTCCTTGTGGAAAAAGCCCTGCTTCCTCCTGGAGCCCCCATTTCTGTAGCTCTCCCTGAGGGTGCCTGCAGCCTCATGGGGGGCTGTCAGCCAAATGCCAGAGCCTCCTCGGTGGGTGGGTGGATGAGGGCTGGTGTATGAGACCTGCCCAGAGACCTGCCACAGCCTCTCATCTCTCCCTTACCCCCACCTTTGAGCACCCAAAGCGCTTGGAAAGGGCACCAGCTGCACTCCATCACCGCAAGCTCTTGTAGCCCAGATGCTCAGCCAAGCATGGGCTGGTTCCACAGAGAACATCAGCAGACACAGTCCAGGAAATCAGCCCGTGTCCATGTCCCCCATCCTGGAGGTGAGACCTGTCCACAGTGAGTGTTCCAGCACTGCCTCTAACCACGAAACCCCAAACTCACAGGGATAGAGCAACCTTTGCCCTGGACCATGAGCATTTCACATCAGAAAGTGGGGCTCCCACCTTGGAGTGAGTCCCACTTTGACAGCTGTCCCCCTGGAATAAAGAGGGTTGAGCAAATCCCCCCAGGCAGGCTGCAGAGGTGCGCGGGTGGTGGCAGGGCACCAGCAGAGGAATGAGGTTTGGTAGGGAAGGGAGGGGGGATGTATTTCCATCCCCAGACACTCTGGGGTGAGTTTTCCGTCCTCCAGTACTCTGGTATGGAGATGGGGTGATGCCTGAACTTCTGCAGCACCTGTCTGTTCCTCTGCCATCAGACTGCCTCTGGTAGGGATGTACCAAGCCATACATGCTCCCCAGTGATGCTGTGAGAGCATGGCTTGTGGTGGAGCCATCACCAGGGAAGCTCACACCCCACCAGCACTGTGGGGACATTCCTCATGGTCCAAACCCTGAGGAGCCTGGAGGATGCTCCTGCTGCAGGCATGGACAGGCCAGGGCTGCTGCCCCTCCGCTTGGCTTGCTGGCTGAGGGGTGATGTTCTGGGGGCTCCTGCCATTCCCTTGCCTGCCTACCCAGGGTTGGGAAGCCCAGGAGCAAACCCTTGGCAGCTCTCCCTCCCCTCCGAAGTGGAACTGTGCAATTAAAAGGAGAACAAGCATGCCTGTCTAGCTGGAAAAACTAACGCCTTCCCCAAGTTGGAATATTTTACCGGCTCTGCTCTCCCAGAAGGATTAAGCCCCAGCCACCCCCTCCTGTATTAATTGGTTCCTTTTCTTCACACTGCGGAGACGCCTGGCTTTGTAACGGGAATGGCTGCCTGTGTTCTCCCCTCCGGAGCCGTTGAGCTTCCAGGGAGTTTTGAGCAAATTGTATTCCTTTATTGATGATTTTGCAGAGCCTAATGAATGTCGTAAATCTGCCCTGCTGCTGGGATTAGTGCTAAAATAACATAGGAGGAAGCAGCTCCCTCTTCCTGGAAAAACAAAAAGCAGGTCAGAGTTCCTGGTGTGAGATGCCTCACGTTGGCCCTGGCACAGCCCCTCCAGCCAGCCAGCTCCATGCAAGGCACTGCATCAGGGATGCCCATGGCTACGGCCAACGGCTTTTCCCAGCAAGGATATTGTCTGGAGCATCCTCATCCATCCCTTGGGTTGCTGCCGAGCCACGGTGCCACGGGAAGCAAGTGCTGGCAGTGAGCTGAGGTAGCACATTCTCACCTCCTTTGTCACCCATGCTGCCACCCACAGAGCCAGTGCCAGGAGAACTGAGACCAGGGGTCCTTCTGAGTTAGAGAAAGGTGAGAAATGCCACGCCAGCAGCCCCAGCCCCACACTCCACCGGACACAGTCTCCTTGTTCGACAGTCCTAGGCTCTGTTGCTGCTCAGTCAGCCGTGCGGCCCCGGGCTGGTGTCACCCGTGGGCGGTACACCACTGAGGGACACTGGTCCTGGCCTTGAGCCATGGTGTGGACAGAATTTCAGCCCTGGGGTCTGAGCTGGGGCTGCAGAGGGCTGTGGTGGGGTTGTGCAAAACCCTTGGACCGCTGAGGGAGGGAGGCACAAACATCCCTCCACCTCTGCCAGCCATGGGGCTGGATCCTTGTGAGCTGGACCTCTGCTCCTGGGCAAGCCCCATGCTGCTGTCAGCATGGCCAAGCTCTGCATCGCTGCCTTAGAGCTGTGGAATGGGCCGGGGTACCATGTCCTGGGCAGGATGGGGGCTCCCTTCCCTACTCCCTGACCCACACCTTGTCCGTAGATCAACCTGAACAAGGGGGACGAGTACTGGTGGAATGCTATCCTGGAGGGCGAGGAGCAGATCGACATTGACAAGATCAACAAAGAGCGCTCCATGGCCACAGTGGATGAGGAGGAGCATGCTGTGCTCGACCGTCTCACCTTTGACTACCACCAGAAGCTGCAGGGCAAGCCCCAGAGCCACGAGCTGGTAGGTGCCAGCCACCCTGCGCCACCAGCCCAGCCTGGCCCTCCCACTGGCTCTCCAAGGGTCCCATTCCCAGGAAAAGGGTGCAGCATGTGGCAGCCCCACAGCTCTGCTCCATCTCAGAGTTCCTCCTCACTCACTGTCCCCCCACATCAACATTGTGGGGGCATGAGGTTCAGCTGGTCCATCTTTTGCCACTCACTCCTGTCTTCCCCTTCCTGGCATCTTGGCAAATGCCCATAAACCTGCACTGTTGCCGGGCCCCACATCTGTGTGCCTCTCCCCAGAGCTGACCCTGCTCTGGGATGAACCCGCATGGGTCTGGGCTCAGCCAGACACAGGAGCTGCCTGGTGCTGCCCTGGGTGCCATCTGCCCTGTCCTGGGCAGTGAGGAGAAGCAGGGGTGGTGTATGCCCTTGGCAGTGGCTGCTGCCAACCGGGGTGGAGGCGGGGTGGACTGCTGGTGTCCCCTATGTCCCCTTCCGTTGGTCGGGTGGCCACGCAGCCCTGACACCTGTGGGACAAGGGGCAGGGGAGGGCAAGGGGCATGGGGGGCAGCGTGGGGTCACCCTGGGCTGAAGAGAGCCTGTGGCCTCTTTGCAGAAGGTGCACGAGATGCTAAAGAAGGGCTGGGACACCGAGGGCTCCCCATTCCGTGGCCAGAAGTTCGACCCCTCCATGTTCAACATCTCCCCTGGTGCCGTCCAGTTTTGACGGTGGCAAAAACAACTGAAAAACGAAGCAGGGAGAGGAGAAACCTCCCGGATGCCCACTGGGACTCTCACACTCCGTGCCGGTGCCCATGACCCGCTGCTCCATGCTGCCAGCACCCATACATGCGGGGAAGCCAGGTGCGGGCAGATTTACATCCTGTCACCACGGCAACCCGGGCGCCGAGACCCCTCTCCTCCCCTGCCTCCCCTTGCCTCGAGCTGCCGATGCTCTGTGTTTTTCCAGAATAGACGGAGCATGTTGGGTGACATAATTATTATTTTTGGTGGATGAGTATGCTGCTTTTGGGTTTTCTGGGGGTGTGGAGCCCTCCCCACCCTGACTCTGGGCAGCTTTGCCCCTCATGGGCAGGGCTGGGTGCTGGGTACGGGCAGCAGGGATGAAGGGACACATGGGGGAGCCTTCCCCTGCCCTGCACCCTGCCTGCACTCTGCCTGCACCCTCCCCACCTGGCACCCCCAAATCCCCTTGCCAACCCTGCTCTGGGGTCTCCCATGGTGGCTGTGCTGCCCTTGCCCCCTGCCCAGCCCCGGGAGAGTCTTCCTCCTGGTTTCCCCCCAACCCCATCACTGGAGGGTGGTCAAGGCACCCTGGGGTGGGCAGAGACCCCAGCCAGACTGTAGGGTTTGCTTCCCCTTCCCCAGGGGTCAGCAGGGAGCAATGGGGGTGTCCATCACAGCACTGGGGTTCGGGGGTGGCTACAGACCCACCCCTTGTAGCCAGCAGCCCACCCCTCCAGCTAGTGGGCAGGAGCCCCAGGAACATGGGCTTCCCTGGCATGGTACTTTGGGGTCTGAGAGGGGGGATGTGGCAGCCCTGGCTCCCCCCAGGCCCGGCCTGGCTCTTGCAACTTCCCACTGCCCCTCCCACCCTGGGATAGGTAGGCTGGGAGTCCCCTGCTGTCGCCCTGTCCCTCCATTCACCCCACCCCCAGTTTGCAATAAACAGATTTCTCACGGGGGGCCTGCGAGTGATTCGGTACCATCCCTGGGGGACAAGTGTGCCTGACCGCCGCCCCAGCGCCTCGCTTGTGGGGGAGGCACGGAGACACCCGAGGAGGACGCCTGGGGTGTCTGTCTGCCAGCATCGGCCCTGGGCATGTGGAGGATGTTGGGGTCCTGGGGAGGCCGGATATGGGATTCCTGTGGGGCAAGGAGTGGATTTTGTGATCCCCGGGAGGGGGTGGATAGAGGATACACTGAGCGGGGCTGGATTTTGGGGTTCCTTGGGCGTGGGGGTGTCGGAAGATAGGATCCAGGGGCGGGGCTGGATTCTGAGGTCCTTGGTGTGGGGGCGTGGATATGGGATCCCCGCAGGCTGGCTAGGTTTGATGTGGTGGGCATCCAGCACTGGGGGTGCTGCCCCCGGATCCCCCCCGCCGGTGCCGGCATCTCCCGGTGGTGATGTGCACACCGGGCCCGCGGCCCCCCGGCCGCCCACGGTCCCCATGGCAACGGCAGCGCCAGCCGCCCGCCGCCCACCCGCGACTGGGGGGCCGCGCCCACCCACCGGGCGAGGCGGGACACCCCGGGCTCTGGGACTGCTGGTGGCCTCCAGGCCTTTTGTGCGTGATCCCCGTACCAAAATGCACCCCGCATCCTGCCACTGGCACTGGGGGGCTTCAAGGTGCCCTTGGGGAAGGCGGGTGTGTGTGTGTGTGTGTGTGTGTGTTTTTGCCCCCCCCCCCCGGCCCCTCCCGGATGTTTTGCTTAAGGAGGGGAAGGGTTGGAGCCT
>NW_016690481.1:750707-753842 GCF_001604755.1 Lepidothrix coronata | reverse complement strand
CCCCCCCCCCCCCCCCCCCCCCCCCCCTAGCCGTCCCTCCCCCCCCCCACCCCCCCCCGGCCCCCCCTTATACCGCCCCCCTCCGAGGGCCTTAACAGCACTCCGGCAGCCCGGACCCCTCAACTCCTCTGGGTCCCCGCATCCCTATAGTCCCCCCCCAGTCCCTGCAGCCCCTTTGTTTCCCCAAGGATGCCCCCATCCGTATGGACCCCCATCCTTCCAAGACTCCCCTGATCTGTCCTCATTCGCCCAGCCCCGCTCACTCCAGACCCCCTCCAATCCCTCCAGATCCCCTCCAGTCCCCAGTCACCTGTCCCTACACCCCCCCCCGAACCTCCCCAGTCCTTATAGCTGTCCTTGACCCTACAGACCCTCCATCCTTACAGACCCCCCCGCATCACACTTTAACCCCCTCAATTCTCACAGATCCCCCAGCACTCCCAGTTCTGCCCCTGGCTCCTACAGACCCCCTAGTCCTTAGAGCCCCACCTTGCTCCTCTAGACCCGCAATCCTCGCAAACCCCGGCGCATCCCCACATATTCCCCCCCCCAGTCTTTACGGACCCCCCCATGACTCCATATCCCCTGTCTCTCCAGACTCTCTCAAAGCCCCTACCAACCCCCATTCCCCCCCAGCCCTTATAGCCCCCGTGGTCCTTGCAGCCCTCCCAAACCCTCCAGACTCCTCCAGTAGACACCCTCCTCCTTGATTCTCACAGCCCCCCCTGTTCCTGATAGACACCCCTCCTTCCCCAGACTGTCCTTGAGTCTTTATAGGCACCCCCTCCTTTAGGACCCCCTTGTCCCCCACATCCATGGATCTCCCCGTCACTCCACCCCCCCATCTCCATAGACCCCCCATCCCTCTCCCTTCTGCTCCTTAGGAACCGTCCTCCTCTCCCAACTCCCATTAGACCAGACCCCTTTGGGCCTTATATAACTCCCCAAATCTGCTCCCCTCTCTGGGTCCTTAAAGACTCCAGCCCTCCTGGCCCCTCTGGGCCTTAAAGACTTCCGGGCCCCCTCTGCCCCCTTGGATCCTTCCAACCCCCACCGCTCCCCCAGCATCATGACCCCCCCCGGTGGTGGGTGTTGTGGGGAGCTGAAGAGGAGCTGATTTTGGGGAGGAGGGCTCATTTGCCCCCAGGGCCATGGGGGGGTTCAGATCCCCCCACCCCGATCCATGGGCAGGGGTCAGGGAGGAGTAAAACAGGGTGGGGGAGGGTCAAATCTCTATGTGAGGAGGGGTGCATCCCCCTGTCCCCATATAGGGGAAATATTTTGCAGAGGTGCCTGTGGTCCCTTTGGGGGTGCCGGGGCGGGAATGTGGTGCCATCGGGGGCTGTTCCCTCGCTCTGCCCAAAATCCAGCCCGTCCTGGTTGCCATGGCAATACGGTCCTGTTCCCCCCCTCCCATCTCTCAGTGTCACCCGCCAGCCACCGCGCATGTGTGTGTCGTCGTCCCCCCCCCCCCGCCAGGACTGGGGAGACGTTGCTCTGGTTGGGGGGAAAGCTGAGGGGGAAAACCAGGGGTTGGCACCCACCGTGTCACCTGTCCTGGGGGCCAGATGGAGAGGGGACAGGGGGACAGAAATGCCAGGCCCTGGTGATCCCCCCTTTTCCTCCGGTGGTGAGAGGCTGTCCATGCCAGCACAGGACCCTCGGTGTACCAGGACATGGGTACATGGGGTGGTGGCAGGGGACAGCCAGGCCCTCCCCCCCTTCCCAGGGCACACATGTCCCCCACAGGACCCTTTCCATGGCAGGGCCAGGGTGCTGCTGCGCTCAGCTGCGTCCCCAGCCTGGTGTAGGGATCCCTCTGTGGGCCCAGATGCTTCCCTGAGCCCCCTGGGGGAGAGGACCCTGTCAGGCAGGGGACAGGCAGTGACATGGGAGGGGTAGAGGTGCTGTTTGCACTTGGAGGGGCTGTGGATGCTGCTGCCTGGTGTGGGCATGGCCACGCTGTCCCCCTTCCAGTCTGTGTCCCCATCCCCATCCCTGTCCCCGGGGTATTGGTGTCTGCCAGCTCCCCTTACCCATAGCTGGGTCCTGTGCCCAGTGCCACCACCACCACCATCACCATTGCCGCCACCACCACTGCTGCCACTGCTACCATCCGGGCCATCCACTGTCCCCATGGCAACGAGCTGCCAGTGCTGGATCCTTCCCGCGACCCCCTGCATGATGCCACCCCCCCCCGACCCTCACTGAGCCCCCTTCAGCCTCTCCTCCCCAGCCGCTCCCAGCACTCCCTCACCGCTCCCATGGCAGGGGCCCAGTGGTGTCAGGCCCCCCCCCATGTCGGGGTTCACCCCCCGGGTGCTGAGTCATGTCGGGTGCAGCCCCTGGCCTCGGGTGCTGAGTCACGGGTGGGAGCCAACCCCTGCCCACCTCCCACGGTGCTTTGGGGGGCACTGAGCCTGTCCCTCCCCAGGGGGGCTTTTTCGGTGGTCCGGCGCTGCGTCAAGCTCTGCACCGGCCATGAGTACGCCGCCAAGATCATCAACACCAAAAAGCTCTCAGCCAGAGGTAGGTCCCCCAGAAACCCTGGGACACCCCAAGACCCTCCCAGCACCTTGGGGGTACCCCTGGGGCCACCCCAGCCCAGCCACATGCAATACCTGTGGAGACACTCCTGGTACCCAAGATACCCTGATGCCCATGACACCTGTGACAACCGTGACCCCAGTGGTGCTGGTGGCACCAGGTACCAGTGAGGAGGGGGTGCTCCAAGGAGTGGGGTCTGATCCTGTCCTTCCCCATTATCCCCCTATGCCTCCCCTGGGGCCCCTCAGAGCCTGGGCTGTCCCTGAGGGGTATCCTGGGGGTATGCAGATGTGAGCAGACAGCGCGCGTGTGTGTGTACAGGTATGTGTGTACAGGTGTGTGTATACGGGGGGGGGATGTGCACAGGTGAGCTCTGTGTGTGTGTGTGTGCACAGGTGTGAACTCTGTGAGTATGCAGAGGTGACCTCTGTGTGTGTGCACACAGGCGTGAACACTCTGTGTGTACACAGGTGTGAGCTGTGTATGTATGTGCACAGGTGTGAACTCTGTGTGTGCACAGGTGTGAACTCTGTGTGCACAGGTGCGAGCTCTTTGTATACAGGTGTGAGCTCTGTGTGTGTGTGTGTG
>NW_016690481.1:747248-749954 GCF_001604755.1 Lepidothrix coronata | reverse complement strand
GGTGTGAGCTCTGTGTACAGGTGTGAGCTCTGTGTGTGTGTGTGTGTGTGTGTGTGCGCACACAGGTGTGAGCTCTGTGTGTACACAAGTGCGAGCTCTATGTACAGGTGTGAGCTCTGTGTGTGTATGTGTGTGCCCAGCTGTGATCCGTGTGTGTGCACAGGTGTGAGCTGTGTGTGTGTGCAGGTGTGAGCTGTGTGTGCATGCAGTGGTGTGAGCTCTATGCACTAAGGTCTGAGCTCTGTGTGCACAGCTGTGAGCTCTGTGCACACAGGTGTGTGATGTGTATGTATGTGTGCACAGGTGTGTGTGTGACGGTGGGCGTGTGCACACGTGTGAGCAGTGGAGGGTATCTGAGTGTATGTGCACAGATCTGTGTTCACAGCGTGTGTCCATGTACAGATTTGTGTGTTCATGGAGTGTGTGTACACACGTGTGAGTGCACCCCTGTGAGCAGGGGGCCTACGTGTGTGTGTGCAGATGTGGGTGTCCTTGGCGTGCACCTAGGTGTGAGCAGGTAGGGTGTGCGTCAGTGTGTGTGTGTACGCACAGGGGTGGGCACTGCTGTGTGTTGTGTGACAGTGTGCAGGGGTGTAGGTGTTTGGGGGGGGTGCACCTGGGTGAGAGGCAGCGTCCAGTGACACAGGGTGGGTGGGTGTGTGCTCTGTGTGTGTCTGTGGCCATGGCTGCGTGCACAGGCTGAGCAGTGAGTGCAGGGGGTGCCCACAATGTGTGTGTATGAACTGTGTGTGAACTGTGTATGTTCACACACACATGCATGTGCAAGGGGGGATGTGAGCAGGTGCACACACCTGTCCACATATCTGTTCCCTCATGTACAGACACACCCAGAGGTGCAGCTGCACACACAGGTACAGGTGTGTGCTCCTACAGTGGGCAGTGCAGTCACACGTGTACAGTCACACAGAGGCACAGCTGCATGGATGTACAGCTGCACACACAGGTACCTCCACAGCTGCACACCCCACTACACACCCACAGACCAAGGTACAGAGATGCACATGGATGCAGCCACACACACACACGTACACCTGTGCACACAGGTACAACCACACAGCTGTACAACTGCACACACGGGTACAGACACACACATGCACACCCGCACACCTGCACACCTGTCACACATATACAACCACACGCCTGCACACCCACACACATGTACAGCCACAGGTGCTTGCCCACATGTGCACTCCTGTCCATAGGTGTGTACCTGCATTCACACATACACACCCACACAGACGGGAACAGCTGCATAAACATACACACGTGCACACCTGTGCATGCCGGTGAACACCTGCACACATGTGTACACGCCCACATACACATACACACACGTGCAAACCTGCACATACTTGCACACGTGCACACCCAGACACACATGCACACACCCACAGGTGCACACACACACCTGGCCCCTGTGCACACCTGCACATGCGCACAGAGCCACGTGCCCTCCCACGGGGACGCCTGTGGCTCCTCTCCCTGAGGCTGGGCCAGGGACAGATGCCTGGGGTGGGGCGTGTTGGGGGCAGGGCAGGTGCCCCCCTGACCCCTGACCCCCCCAGACCACCAGAAGCTGGAGCGCGAGGCGCGCATCTGCCGGCTGCTCAAGCACTCCAACATCGGTGAGTGACCCGGGGACACCTGGGGACACCTGGGGGGTCTCACTGCTGGGGTCCTGCCAGGGGCCACCCAGGGACATGCTGGGTGCCACCACGGGGTTGTGCCACCCTGGGAACGTGTGGGGTCCTGTGGGTTGCCACCCAGGGACACCCTGGATGACACCCTGGGGACACACGCTGGGTATCCCTCTGGGGATGTGTGGGGTCTCACCCCTGAGGTCCTGCTGGGTGCCACAGTTGGAACACTCTGGGTGTGGGTGTGTGGGCTGCGTGTGACACAGACACATGTGTGTGCCACTCGTAGCATTTGGGGGGGGCTGGGGAGGGCTTTGGGAACTGAGACCGAGCCTGTCCCTGTCTGGTCCCCACAGTGCGGCTCCACGACAGTATCTCTGAGGAGGGTTTCCATTACCTCGTCTTTGACCTGTGAGTGTGGCTAGGGGGTCCCGGGAGTTCGGGGGGTGCTCAGGGAGTCTTGGGGGGGGTCTCTGGGGTCCTGGGGTGACACGGTGCCTGGCTGTGTTTCAGGGTGACAGGTGGTGAGCTCTTTGAGGACATTGTGGCGCGGGAGTACTACAGCGAGGCCGATGCCAGGTGAGCCCCTGTGCCCCTCCAAACCCCCGGACACCCCTACACCCCTCCAGTGCCCCCCACCCTGGGAGGCTGCAGGGATGGGGCAGCTCCAGCAAGGCAGGCAGGGGGCACCCAGTGGGTGGGGGCATGCCCCCCCCCACCTTCCCATTATTGTAATCCCTCCACCAGCTCTGTCCTGCTGCTGGGTGGGGCTCCCCTATGTCCCACTCGCCACCCCATGCTCTCCCCTCTGCCTCTGAGGCCTGGCACTGTCATGACCTGTGCTGGGGGGGCTGGTGGCGGGTGGGGGCCCCCCAGGGCCCCCTGGTGCCGTCCCCAGCCCCCAGTGCCCTGTGTACCGCCGTGTGCCTCTCCCCGTGGTCTCTGGGCTTTCACAACATTGTTTCTCCCCCTCTCTCGTTCCCCCCATCTCTGACCCCCACCCCCGTCCCACCTTGTACCCCCACCTCCTCCATCCATCCCCTCATCC
>NW_016690481.1:679712-746864 GCF_001604755.1 Lepidothrix coronata | reverse complement strand
GGGGCCGGGGGAGCCGTGCCCCCTGCGCTGCCCCCGCCCCCCGTTCTGTTTTGCAGTCACTGTGTCCATGAGCTCTTTGCCCGCGTTCCTCCCACCCATCGCTTTGCCCCTGAGCAGAGGGAGCCGCAGGTCAGTATCTGGGGGGGGGGCCGGGGGAGCCGTGCCCCCTGCGCTGCCCCCGCCCCCCGTTCTGTTTTGCAGTCACTGTGTCCATGAGCTCTTTGCCCGCGTTCCTCCCACCCATCGCTTTGCCCCTGAGCAGAGGGAGCCGCAGGTCAGTATCTGGGGGGGGGGCCGGGGGAGCCGTCCCCCCCGCCCCTGCCCCCGCCCCCCGTTCTGTTTTGCAGTCACTGTGTCCATGAGCTCTTTGCCCGCGTTCCTCCCACCCATCACTTTGCCCCTGAGCAGAGGGAGCCGCAGGTCAGTATCTGGGGGGGGGGCCGGGGGAGCCGTGCCCCCTGCGCTGCCCCTGCCCGCCGCAGCCCCCGCTTCCCAGCCCCCTGCTCCGCTCGCAAGGACCCAGCTGTGGGGCTCTCTCCTCACTCTTTTTTCTCCCCAACCTCCCTCTTTTTGCCCCCCCTTTACAGGGAGATTGCCCCCCCAATGCCCCTCCTCCCCCAGCTGGGTGGGAACCCTCCCCTTCACCCCCATTTCAGGCTCTCATTCCCCGCTCCTTCCCTCTTTCTTTCTTGTCTCGTCTCCATCTGCCCCCCCTGCCCCGTACCCCCTGTCCCCCCACCCCGTGAGTCCTGTCTGGGGGACCCCGGCGTCTGGGTGGCAGCAGGGATGGGGAGGCCCCTGTGGGGGGCAGGGGTGGGACACAAAAGCACCACTGGGGTGATCCCCAGTGGCTCCATGCCAAGATAGGAGCTCACCTGGTGGGCACTGAGAGGTGACCCCTGGGCAGTGACTTCCCCTCAGGAATGAACCCCCAGCCACTGATGACCCCCAGGCAGTGACCCCCCCAGATAGTGATGCCCCCAGGAGTGATCCTTCAGGGGTGACAACTCTGGACTGACCCTCCAAGCAGTAACCCCCTCCAGGGGTGACCCCCAAGCAGTGACCCACCCCAGGTGTGATCCCTGCTCAACGACCCCCTGAAGTGAAACCTCCTGGTGACTCCTCCAGGCAGTGATCCCCAAGGACTGGCCCTCCCCCCAGGAGTGAGCCCCTGGCAGGGGTACAGAGGGTGCATTCCGCACCCCCCAATCTGAGGTTACCACTTGTTTCTGTCAGCTCCCCCTGGAGTGCAGGGGGGCCCCAGCAGTGGAGCAGGGGGCCAGTTTGGGGCTGCAGGTCCCAGACAGAGGGTGTGGGAGATGAGGGAGCAGCATACTCCTGACCCCTCCCCCGTTTGCATGCAGCCACTGCATCCAGCAGATCCTGGAGGCCGTCCTGCACTGTCACCAGATGGGGGTGGTCCACAGGGACCTCAAGGTGAGTGTGTCCCCCCAGATCCCCATCTGTCCCTCTGCCCCTCTCCCCCAGCCCAGCTCTCAGGGTCCCTACAGCAGGGGGTGGGCCCTGGCTCAGTGGGTCCTGGGGGTCACTGAGATCCCGCTGGGGTTGGGGGATCCCCTCTGCTCTGAGCACTCCCAGCAGCCATCTTCCTTTTCTGGGGGTGCACGTGACCCCCTCAGTCATGGCACAGTCCTGTGCTGCTGGGGGGGCTCACTGTGAGCCCCCTGCTTGATATGTCCTTGTTGGGGGGTGTGAGCTGGCTCGGAGTGGGGGTGAGGTCAAGACAGATCACAGGATGGTGGGTGGAATGGTGGGTGAGATACTGGGGGAGGGATAGCAGAGGATGGTGGGATATGGGGGGATGGAGGGATATGGGGGGATGGTGGGTGGGATACAGGGGGATAATGAGATGAGGCGAGTAGGACATGGGGTGACCCTGAGCTGGCCATGGGGCTGTGCTCCCCGGCACCCTGGGCCTGTGGTAGAGGGTGCCCATGGCTGCAGGCACATGGCACACAGCCGGCCAACAGGCAGGACATGTTCAATGGCAGCTGGAAAGCCCTTCCTTCTGCTTCCCCCATCCCTCCTCTCCCTCCCCGCCCCCCGTACCTGTGCCCTGTGCTGCCCATGCCTGGTGCTCTCTGTGCCTGGTGCTCACACAGCCGGAGAACCTGCTCCTGGCCAGCAAGTGCAAAGGGGCGGCGGTGAAGCTGGCGGACTTTGGCCTTGCCATTGAGGTGCAGGGGGATCAGCAGGCCTGGTTTGGTGAGTGCCGCTGCCTCCTGTCCCCCCCACAGCCCTGGCCCATGCCCAACGTGTCCTGCTCACCGTGTCCCTGCTGTGTGCCCGCTGTGTCCCTTCTGTGGCCACCATGTCTCTGCCCACGCCTGCCCTGTCCCTGTCCCATATCCACTGAGTCCCTGCCCTGTTCCCACTGCATTCTCTCCTGCCCACAAAACACAGCACTGTAACAGCTACTGAGAAGAAATTAACTCTACCATAGCTGAAACCAGGACATCACCACAGCCCCGTCCCATACCTGCCACGTCCGTGTCTTGTGTCCACAGCATCCTGCCCTGTGCCCACCACATCCTCCCATGCCCAGCACATCCCTGCCCCGTGCCCATGTCCCAGTCCTGTGCCCCCTTGTCCTACCCTGTGCCCCCTCCCTGTCCCCGCCTGCCGTGGCTCACTCATCTCTGTCCCCATCCCAGGATTCGCGGGCACGCCCGGTTACCTGTCCCCTGAGGTCCTGCGCAAGGAGGCCTATGGCAAACCTGTGGACATCTGGGCATGCGGTAAGAGCCCATCCCTGTCCCAATCCCTTCCCAGTCCCTGCCCAATGCCTGCCCAATCCCATCCTAATCCCTGCCCCATCCCTGGCTAATCTCTGACTGATCTCATTGTGATTCCGCCCCACTCCCATTCTGGCCCCTTCCTGGCTCCATCCTAGTCTCATCCCATTCCCATCCCAGTCTCACCCTGGTCCCATCCCAGTTCCTGTCTCATCTCTGTCCCAGTCCCATCCTGGTCCCATCCCTGTCCCCATCCCATGGCCATCCTGTGCCACGTGCCCTGGCCGTGCCACACTCTCCTGGCGGGTGCCATCCTGGCAGCACGGGGACAGGCCACGCTGGGATCACTGCTGTGTCGTGGGGACACCACAGGGATGGAGGGAGCCAGGGGGTGGCTGGGGGTCCCTGCACCCCCCTGACCCTGCTCTCCCTGGCCCAGGGGTCATCCTGTACATCCTCCTGGTGGGCTACCCGCCGTTCTGGGATGAGGATCAGCACAAACTCTACCAACAGATCAAGGCTGGGGCCTATGACGTAAGTTCCCAGTACCAGGACCCCCCGTGCTGTGATGGCCAATCCGTTAACTCCAGAACCTACTCAGGGATGCTACAGCTAATCCCAGTGGGCAGAAGCTGGGGGGGATGGCTTTGGGCCACACCTTCAGTGGCTGGTTGGGGACGTGTGGACACGGAGGGACACGGCTGCCATGGGGCTGCCCCTCCAGAGCTGTCAGCCTTCTGTGTCCCTGTTTCCCCCCAGTTCCCTTCGCCCGAGTGGGACACGGTCACCCCTGAAGCAAAAAACCTCATCAACCAGATGCTGACCATCAACCCCGCCAAGCGTATCACAGCTCACGAGGCCCTCAAGCACCCGTGGGTCTGCGTAAGTGCCATGTGTCCCCCACTGGTGCGTGTCCCTCTGGCCCAGTGGCCAGTAGCACCTGGCGCTGACCCTGCTGTCCCCCATAGCAACGCTCCACCGTGGCCTCCATGATGCACAGGCAGGAAACAGTGGAGTGCCTGAAAAAGTTCAACGCCCGGAGGAAGCTCAAGGTGAGGGGGTAAAGCATGGGCTGGAGATGGTGCTTGTCCCTCTGGCACCACCCTGTGTCTCCATGGGGCTCTCCTGCGGGACCCTGCCCTGTCCACTGTGGGACCCTGCCTTGTCCGCTGTGGGACCCTGCTCAGCCTGCTGTGGGACTGGCCCTATGTCCTGGCCATGCCCAGTGCACACTTCCATCCTGGCACACACCAGGGCCATCTGGTGTGTTCCCATGAGGTACGGTCCCATTCCAGTGGTTCCCACCCTGGCCATGCCCTCTGCTCTGACATGGGCTGTGGTCCCATCCCAGTGACACCCAGTGTGGCACGGTCCCATCCTGCCCCTGCACAGTACGTGTCCCCATGCCATGGTTCTAGCCTACCCCCCCTCGTGCTGCCCCCCTATCCTGCACCCTCCATCCCACTGCCCAATCCCATGGCTCCATCCTGCCCCCTCATCCTGCAGCCCCCTCTCGCACCTCTCAGTCCCGTGGGCCCCACCCTGTACCGCTCATCCCTTCCTCCTTCATCCTGGACCCCATATCCCATCACCCCACTTCCCTCCCCATTCCACTCCGCCTGTCCCATCCCCTGCTCCCAGGACCCCTCCTGTCCTTTTTCACCCCCATGCCCCCTCCCCTCACTGTGCCCTTCCCCACAGGGCGCCATCCTCACCACTATGTTGGCCACCAGGAACTTCTCAGGTAAGGGGGGGGCGCCTGCTGGCCGGGGGGGGCCAGGGGCCACAGCACCCCTGCCCACAGCTCCCCCCTGGGCTGGTGCCCCCCTCTCTCTGTCGCTGTCTTTCTCTCTTTCTCCCCTCCCCCCCCCCTTAACCCCCCCATTTTTTCCCCATCGGCGAGGACGGGGCATGTGGTAGCCAAGGTGGGGGCAGGACCCGGCCCCCCCTGCCCCACACACACAGCAGCAGGTAGTGCCCGGTCCCCGTGTGTCCCCCCCCACTCCGGTGGCTGGTGGGGGGGCGGCACGGGGAGGGGGACGGAGCATCCCCAGCCACCCCAGGCCTGAACCCAGGGTGATGGGCACCCTAAGAGTTCTCGTTGGGGGGGTGGAAGTTGGGGGTCCCAGCTGCAGCCCCACCAGCCCCCTAACAGGAGCTCTGCTCCCTCTCTCTCTCTCTCGTGGCCCGCAGTGGGCAGACAGACCACCGCTCCTCCGACCATGTCGGCGGCCGCCGCCGGGGCCCCCCTGGGGCTGGTGGAACAAGGTAGACGCGTCCGCAAAGGGCCCCCCCGGCCCCGCTTGGTCTCTGTGTGTCCCCGGATCCGTCATCCCCACGTCCCCCTCTTCTCCCAACCATCCTCTTCCCCGCCTCCCCCTCCCCAACAGGTTTCGGGTGCCCTCCTCGGAAATCGGAGCGCATGCATGGCCACCTTGCACTGCCCCCTCCTCACCCTGCAGCCTCTCCCCCTCTCCACCGAGAAATGCCACTGTCCCCCCTGCTGACGCCCTGGGGGGGTCTCTGCCCCACCCCCCATCCCATGGAGGGGTCTGCTGGGTGCTTGTGCCCTGGCCAGTGGTCCCTGAAGGGGCACATACAGTGGTGGCATCCCCAGGGTCCCCACCTGGGCCAGCAATGGGGAGTTGGGGGCAGAGGGATAATTCTAGGGTGTCCCCTCCCCCATTGCTCCCACCCCGTGGCACTGCTCCCTCTATGCACACAGTGGGGGCACACCAGTGAATGGAGGGGGGCAAACTGGCTGCACGTCCCGTGTCCCCCTGTGTCCCCACCCTGCCTGTCTCTCCCTTGCATGTGCCAACTCCCCCACACGTGACATCCCCCGCATGTGACTCCCCCTGCATGTGGCCACCCCCCACCCCAGCTTCCGAGAGCTGCAGCCAGTGTTTGTGACACCGTGAAACACTCGGCGGGTCTTAAACCACACCCCCCTAAAGGGCTACCACTGCCCCCGTGCCAGGGGTTCCCCCCGGCCCCCCCCAGTTTGGCTCTGGTTTAAACCCCACCTCTCAGTGCCCGCCTGCTTTCAGAGGAGGGACCAGGACCCTTGGGGACACCCTGCCAGGGACCCCTGGGGGGACATAGGTCCATGGGGGGAGGGGTGGGGTGTCCCCTCCTCCCCTCATATGCCCCCCCCTTGGGTTCTGATTGGTGCCACCCCGCCGTCACTGGACTTGTCACCACACAGCCCCCTCTAACCTGTGAGACAACTGGGGGGTTCCCCAAGCTTGGAGGAGCTACGAGGATGCTTAAGGTGACACAGCCCACCCGCTCATAGCCACTTTTGGCCCCCATGTCCCCAGCCCCCCCACCCGACCAGTGGCCAGAGATTGTGATAGCAGTGACAGATGCTCATCCCTGCGCCCATCCTTGTGCCCCTCCAGGGAGACACGGGGGGGCACAGGTGGCTGTGTCCCCCCCCCGCACCCCATACTCAACTCATCGTTTTTTTATGTTCTTTTTTTATGTTTTTCCCCTTTTCCTCCTTTTCCCCCATTTCTCTCTTGCCCCCCTCCCCCTCCTCTCTCTCGCTTTCCTCTCTGCATTTCTCCAAGGTAAGCCAGTACTGCGCTCCCCACATGGGGGCCACCAGGATGGGGACCCTCCCCAAGTTGGGGACACCCCCTTCCTCCAGTCTAAGGACCCACTAAGTTTGGGGACCCCCCCAGAAGGGGGACATCACACCTGGATGGGGATCCCCAGAGGTTGAGGACACCCCTCCCATGATGGGGACAACCCCCCCCAGTTGGGGACCCCCCTCGAGTTTGGGAACCTTCTCTTACGATGGGAACACCCACCAGGATAGGGGAAACCCCTGAAGGTAGGGGACACCCCTCTCCGAATGGGGACACTCCCTTCACCCAGGATGGGGACCTCCCTGAGGTTGGGGACCCCTCCAGGTCCGAGGGACCCTAATGGGGACACCTCTCCCAGCGTGGGGACTCCCCCCAGTATGGGAACACCCCCAGGATGGGGACACACCCCTCCTAGCGTGGGGACTCCCCCCAGTATGGGAACACCCCCAGGATGGGGACACACCCCTCCTAGCGTGTCCCCCCTTCCCAACATGGGGATGGCGAGTGCTGCCAGCACCCAGGGTGGGATCAGGTTGGATGGCCGGAAGGGTCTGGGTTTAGGGGGACATACAGTGTCCCTTGTCCCGGGGGGGCAGCACTAACACTCTCTCCCTCCGCAGCAGCTAAGAGCTTACTGAACAAGAAGGCGGATGGCGTGAAGGTGAGGGGCCAGCAGGGGGGCCAGGGTGGGCTGCTCTCCCCGTGCCACTGAACCCCCCCCTATTTCTCCCCTCTAGCCCCAGACCAACAGCACCAAAGGCAGTGCCGGTGTCACCAGCCCCAAGGGGACCCTCCCACCTGCTGCCTTGGTAGGTGCCCCCCACCTTGCACCCCCCCAGACTCCCCATCCCACTGGATCCATCCCACCAGCCCATCCCATCCATTGCCATGCGCGCCCCCTGACCAGCTGTTCCCGGGGGTGCTGGGGAGGGGGTGTCCCGAGGACAGAGAGAGGTGTGCAGGACATGGGCATGGGGTGACCCTGCTGCACAGACGAGGTGGGTGAAGGGCGCGGGCACATGGACAGCCCCGTGTCCTCCCCAGCAGACAGTGACATGGGTGCAGGACACGGTCACACGGGTGCCCCACCATAGGCACAAGGTAGGTGCTGGAAACAGGCGCAGAGACACTCCTGCCATGGGGACAGCAAGGTGGGTTCAGGGCGCAGGCATGTGGATGCTCCACCGTGGGGACAAGGTGGGTGCAGGGTACAGGCACAGAATGCCCCGTAATGGGGACAACTCCATGCAGGACATGGGCACGAGGATCCCAGTGACACAATGACGAGGTGGGCAAAGGGTATGACCGTGGCTGCTCCACTGTGCAGGTGGCAAGGTGGGTGCAGGGTGCACAGGGACGGGGGTGCTGACCACGAGCCTACAGGTGAGGTAAGTGCAGGATGTGGGCACAGGGCTGCCCAGCTTTCACAGGGAGTGCAGGACAGAGGGTTAGGGGGGCACATCTGGAGCAGCAGGTGCAAGATGCAGGCGTGCTCTGGTGATGCCAACAGCAAGGTGGGTGCAGGATGTGGGCACAGGGGTGCCCATCATGACCTGGGTGGCACAGGGGGTGCAGCATAAGGGTGGAGGGATGGTACCATGAAGGCAGGATACATGCAGGGCAATGCCCAGCTGGCACAGAGTGCTGGACACCAGTGAAGGAATGCCCAGCTGGTCAGTGAGTGTGAGATCTGGAGAAAGGGATGCGCACCCCCACAGTGAGTGTGGGTTGCAGGCAGGGGGATGCTAGGGATGATGGATGTTTGGGATGCTGGCTGCAGGATGGTCTGGATGCAAGCTGAGAGATACTCAGGGATGCAGGCAGCAGGATAGTTGGGACACAGGCACAGGGATGGTCTGGATGCAGGCTGAGGGATGCTCATGGATGCAGGCAGGATGGTTGGGATGCAGACACGAGGGTGTTCAGGATATGGGCAGTGACGTTCTCAGATGCATGGTGAGTGCAGCCCCTGGGCACTGGGATGCAGGACATGGGCGCTGCCCCCCAGCCCAGCCCGTCCCCTCAGCCTCTCACTGCGTCTTTCCCCACTGCTCTGCCCCCCCTTCTCCCCTTTTCTCCCCCCTCCACGTCTGTGAATTAAACCATTTGGCTTTGCTGGACTAATGACTCTCTGCTTCTCTTCCCCCTTCTGCCCTTCCCAAATCCGGTCTGGGTCTCTCCTCGCCCCTGTCCACGTGCTGCTCGCTTCGTCGTCCCCCCTCGTTGTTCCCCCTCTGGGCTCTCGCTTCCCCCCTGCCTCTGTCTCTCCCCCTTCTCCTGTAGGAGCCTCAAACTACTGTAATTCATAACCCTGCAGACGGCATCAAGGTATTGTTGCCCCCCGCCATCCCCGGGACTGGGGGTCCCCGCTTTCCGCCTCCATCCTCCCCCCAGCATCAGCCATGGCACGGGGCGGGGGGTGACGTGGATGAGGAATGCGCGCAGGGCACGGTGACAGCGGGGTCTCCCCACGGTGTCTGGCATCGTTGGGGTCCTGCCAAGCCCCAGTTGGGCTCGTCCCCCCTCCCCGTCCCCCCAAGGCCAGGTCTGACCCCCTGTTTGTGTCTCCCCCCCACCGCCGCCGTCCCACGGGCAGGAGTCATCCGACAGCACCAACACCACCATCGAGGATGAGGACACCAAAGGTGATGGGCGCTGGGGGCGGTGGGGATGCACTGGGAGGGAGCCGGGATGCACTGGGGTGCTAGGGTGCATTGGGTTGCACTGGAATGGCACTGGGATGCACTGGGAGTGTCTTGGAATGCCCTGGGGTGGTGATAGGATGGCACCAGTATGCATTGGGGTGCACTGGAATGGTACCGGGAGGAACTGGGATGGCACAATGATGCCCTGGGATGGCACTGGGATGCACTCAAACAGTTCTGGAATGCACTGGCTTAGCACTAGGATGCATTGGAGTGCACTGGAAGTGTGCTGGAATGCACTGGGATGGAGCTGGGATGCACTTGGATGGCACTAGGATGCATTGAGGTGCACTGGAATGGAACTGGGCTAGCACCAGGGTGCATTTGGTTCACTGGGATGCATTGGGATGGAGCTGGGTTGGCAAAGGATGCATTGGTGTGCACTGGAATGATGCTGAGACACTGCGACCGTGCTTGGATGCACTGGGATAGCACTGGAATGCACTGGGATGGCACCAGGATGCATTGGGGTGGCACTAGGATGCACTGGGAGTGTACTGGATGGAATGCATTGGAATAGAGCTGGGATGCACTGGATTGGCACTAAGTTGCACTGGGATGAACTGGGATGGAACTGGCATGGCACCAAGATGCTGTTGGTGCACTGAGGTTGCACTGTGATGCACTGGGGCAACACTGGAATGCACTGGGAGGGATCTGGGATGGCACCAGGATGCATTGGGGTGGCACTGGGATGGCACTAGGTTGCACTGGAATGGCACAGGGATGGCAAAAGAACTCATTGGATTGCACTGGGACATCACTGGGATGCACTGGGAGACAGTTGGAATGCACTGGGATGGATTTGGGGTGCACTAGGATGGAGCTGGGATGACACCCAGGATGCATTGAGATGCACTGAGATGGCACCAGGATGCACTGGGATGGACCTGAGGTGCCTCCAGGGTGCATTGGGACATCACTTGGATGCACTGGGAGCATGCTGGGATGCACTGGGATGGTATAGGTTGCATTGGGGTGCAATGAGATGGCACTGGGATGGATTGGGATGCACTAGAATAGCACTTAGACACGTACTGTGACACTGAGATGTAGTGGGATGTCACTGGGATAAACTGGAGTGTACTGAGTGTACTGATATGCTCTGGAGTAGTGCTGGGACATACTGGGATGGAAATGGGCTATGTGGGAATGCACTGGAGTGGCACTGGGATGCACTAGGATGAAGCTGGGATGACTGGTGGCATCAGGATGAAATGAGGCATTGGGATGTAGTGGAGCAGGCTACACTGGAATGATACTGGAACATACTGGGATTGCACTGGGACACACTGGAATTCAACAGCATGATGCTGGGATGCACTGGTATGGAACTGGGCTGAACTGGAATATGCTGGAAGGGCACTGGGACACAGTAGGTTGGCACTGGTTTGCATTGAAATGTGCTGGGATGGCCCTGAGATGTACTGGTATAAAGTGGGGTGTATTGGGATGCCCTGGAATAGTACTGAGATGTAGTGGAATGGCACTGGAATGCGGTAGGATTGCATCGTGATGGAACTGGGATGTATTGTGAGGCACTGGGAGGCAATAGGATGGCACTGGGATGCACTGGGATGTATCAGAGGGCACTGGAGTAGCTCTGGGATTTACTGGCATACTCTGGGATGCAATAGGATTAGGGTGCAATAGGACTAGGATGTGTTGGGATGCACTTGCATGGAACTGAGATAGTACTGGGATGCACTGGAATGGCACTGAGATAGTGGGATAGCACTGGGAGACGCTGATATGGAACTGGCTGTATTGGATTGTGCTAGAATGGCACTGGGATGTATTGGGACTTGCAGGGATAACAGTGGGGTGCACTAGGAACTACTGCAAAGTACTGAGTGGGCACTGGGATGCTTGAGCATGCTGGGAGGGTACTGGGACATGCTGGGGTGGCACTGGTGTAGCGCTGAGACATGCTGAGAGGATCATGCAGATACTCGTGGCAGAGCTATGGGGGCCTTGGGAGCACAGTGGTCCCTGTCTGTCCCCAAGGTCCTTCTGTCCCCAAGGGCTGTCTGTCTGTCCTCATGGTCCCTGTGTCTGTCCCCATGGTCCGTCCCCATGGTCTGTCTGTCTGTCTCCAAGGTTTGTCTGCCCCCAAGGTCTGTCTGTCCCTGTGTCTGTCCCCATGCCTCCCCTCTATGTCCCACGTCCATCCCAACATCCCGTCCACCGCCCCCCACGGTGTCCCCACGGGGCGGGGGCAGTGGCAGTGACAGTGACGTGCCCCCAGCCCGCAAGCAGGAGATCATCAAGATCACGGAGCAGCTCATCGAGGCCGTCAACAACGGGGACTTCGAGGCCTACGCGTGAGTGGGGCAGGTCTGGTGGGGACGGGCTGGGGGGGCTGGGGCCTGGTGGGGTGGGGCCTGGTGGGGCGGTGCTGGGCCGCTCTCATCTGCTCCCTGCAGGAAGATCTGCGACCCGGGGCTCACCTCCTTTGAGCCTGAGGCACTGGGCAACCTGGTGGAAGGGATGGACTTCCACCGCTTCTACTTTGAAAACTGTGAGTGGTTGACCCACCAGTGGCACCTGCCCTGCCTGTGCTGCCTGTACCACCTGCCCTGCCTGTGCCCTGCCCGTGCCCTGCCCATCCTGCCTGCCCTGCCCACCCTCTCCGTTATCTAGCCCATCCCTATTCATGCTGTGTCCCTGCCTGTCTACTTCACTGGCCCTTGCCTGTTTCCTGTCTCTTGTCCACTGCCTGCCCACCCTGGTCACCTCTCTTGCCTGTCCCTGGCCATACCCTGCTGGGCCATCCATCCGCCTGCACTGCCACCATCCCCGCCCATTCCCCCGCCAGTTCCTCACCCTTTCGCTGCCCCCATCTGTGCACACCCCCTTGCCCGTGCCCTGCCCTGCTGACCTTGGCCCCCCTGCAGTGCTCTCCAAGAACAACAAGCCGATCCACACGACCATCCTGAACCCGCACGTGCACGTCATCGGGGAGGACGCGGCCTGCATCGCCTACATCCGCCTCACCCAGTACATCGACGCGCAGGGCCGGCCCCGCACCAGCCAGTCCGAGGAGACCCGCGTCTGGCACCGCCGCGATGGCAAGTGGCAGAACGTCCACTTCCACGGCTCGGGGGCCCCTGTCGCCCCGCTGCAGTGAAGGTGAGGGCAGGATCAGGGTTTGGGGCGGTGGGGAGCCCCGGTTGTGGCTCACCGGGTGTCCCCACAGAGCTCGCCATGGCTGTCCTGGTTCCAGCCCGACGGAGACGGCGATGGGAGCCGAGGCAGCAGCCGGAGCTGCGGCCCCCCGAAGCACGCGTCCGCATGCCTGTCCCCCCCCCCCCGCCCTGGCCCCTGCTCCTCCCCCTCCAGTGCCTGTGTTTGCAGAAAACAAAAAGACAAAAAAAAAAAGCCGAAAACGAGGAAGACAACGAAAAAAAAAGGGGGAAAACCCACCCCAATCCCAACCCCACCCACACCCCCAAACCCAACCCAGCCGCTCGGCCACAGGCGGGGCGCTGGGGGGCTCAGCCCCCCCTCTCTGCCCGTCTCTCCTGGGGGGGCAGGGGGGGTCCCGGCCCCCCTCCCGGCTGTGCTCGTGGCGTGTCGCTGTCGCTGGTGGTGGATGTTGTTCTTTGGGCTCTGCTTTGCTCTGTCCTGCCCCGGCCCCTGTACATAGAGAGAGCTCTTTATTTTTGAATTCCCGTGGGGGTCCCCAGCCATGGGGGCTGCCAGGGGGTGAGTGAGGTGAGGGGGACACACACAGACTCTCCCTGCCCCCCCAGTCCAGCCCTGCCCCTGGGGGCCCGAGGCTGATCCCAGGCACTGCTGCGCAGGGAACACGTGGGTGGCTGTGGGAGGGTCCCTCGGTCACACCCCCATCCCCAGTCCCCATCCTGCTGGTTGTCCTCTCCCAGCACCCCGTATCCCGGGTGCCAGCTCCAGGTGCTGGCAGGTTTCGGCAGGGGGATGTGGGTGCTATGTCAGGGGGTGTTGGGGTTCAGGGCGGGGGGCTCGGGACGATCCAGCCAGCACTGACGCGGCATCGGAAGCACTTTAGACTAAGAGAACGGGTCTCTTAAGGGGGCACAGGCTGCTCCGCCGGGGCCCTCCCAGCACATGCCCAGCCAGCACTCTGGGGGCACCCCGTCACCCCAACCCCCATCCCTGGGGATGCATCACCTCGCTCCTGGTGATCCCCACGTGATTCCCCCAGGGTGTCCCCTCCGTGCTGGGGGCTGGTTTTGGCTGGGGCGGGAGAGGGGGTGGGAGGGGCGGGGGATATTAATTATTTTTTAATTATTCTGATGATTTCTCTGCATGCCCTTTGCGCGGGAGCAACCCTCGGGCGCTAATGCTGTATGTCGAGGAGCTGAGCTGAGCTGTTCCTGTCCCATGAATGCTGGTGGATCGTTGCCAAATTTTTCTCTTTCCTCCCCTTTTCTCTCATTCTTTTTCTGTCTCCCCCCACCCCCCTCCCCAGCATATCCCCCCGAACCCCCTAAAAAAACCCCTTTGTCTTTTCTTTCTGAGCCTTGTAAGTGTAAAAGATGACTCTGATTTCGTTTTTGTCTCGGGAAAACTGCAAATAAATTATGAGGAAAAACCAACCATCATTAAAGAAAGAGGTGGAGGGAGGAGGCCAAGTGCATCTGTCCCTGCCGGGGTGCCCAGGGAGTGTTGCCCAGGTGTTTGTCCCAGCTCCCCCCAGGACGCCGCACAGAGAGGGGGAATAGGGCTACAACTGGCAAAGACAACTTTATCCCCCCGGCCGGTGCAGCTGGGGCATGGAAATGACCCGATCACCGCGCGGGTACAGCCTGAGCCCAAGCTTTTCCTCTCCCAGGGAGGAGGAAGGGGAGGCAGGGAGGGCTGCTGGGCCCCCAGCAGGCGCTGAGACCCCCCCCAGCTGATGGGAGCAGGAGAGGGGACTCTGAGGTGCAAGGAAGGCTGGTGAGCTCCCCTGCAGGCACAGGGACGTGGCTCTGGAAGAAGCTGCCCAGGAATGCAGCAAACACTCCCCCACCCAAGGAGCCTCTTCATTTTCCCTCCCCGCCCCCTCTTCTCCCACCCCTCAGCTCGCCCTTTGGACACAGAATACATAAAAGCCCTCCAGCCTTGGGGTGGTGGTGGGGGTTGCTCCTGCCCCCCCACCCCCTTGGGACAGCAGTGGGGGGCCCCTCCCAGCTCCCCGTGGAGGGGTTGTGAAGGCAGGGGGTTGCGTGGCCTGGCACCCCACGGTCCGAGCCTCCCCCAGGAACAGCGAGAGCAGGGGGTCTCTGGTGCAGACCCCCCTGCAGTCCCGGCCCAGTGCCAGCTTCGATGTCCCCTCAAGGTGGACAACAGTCACATCAGCCCAGGGGGCTGAGGAGCCCCGGCCCAGCCCCAGGAACCCCCTGGGGGGGGCTGCAGAGGGGGACGGAGGGCTGGTGGTCCGGAGCTGGAGAGCCCGGGCTCTGCGTCACATGATTTCACAGCATGAATTCTGCTTTCGGGCCTGCAAAGAGAAGGAAAACCTTCTGTAAAGCTTGCCACAGCTCCCTGAAGGTTTTGGGTGTCCCAGGACCACCCGAGGTCCCACACAGCTCTCCTCCTGACAGAGGAGGCTGACATGGCAGGGTCCTGGCCACAAGGCTGAAGGCTCATGGCAAGGAATGGACCCATCATCCCTCCCTTTGGCCAGAGCTGGCACTAGGAAGCAGGGCATCCCCCCGCTCCCTCCCCAAGGTGTGGGATGGCCCCAGGGAGGGGCTGGGGGCCTTTGCAGCTGGAATTGGGGCACCCGGGCTCCCTCCAGGCTCAAAGCCTGCAGGAACAGGGGTAATCCCTGCTTGGCACCCATTGCCATGCCCCAGGGTTCATCCATGGGGGTGGCCCCTGGGATGATACTCCATCCACCCCCAGCTCCTTAGGCAGGGGGTGACTCCCTCAGGGTTCATCTGTGAGCTCCCAGCCCTCCCCAGCTCCTCAGGGAGGGGGTGAACCTCCACACCCACCGTTTTGTAGAAGGCTTTGGACTGTGCTCCGAGCACTTCCGATTTGGAGACCAGGTCATCCAGCTTCTCCCCCCGCTCCAGCAGTGACTCCATAGTGTTGTGCTGCCAGAGAAATGGGTGCTGAGCCCCAGTACTAGCCCTCCCCAGGTCCCCAGCAGGAGATGGAGGTGCCACCATGTCCCCATCCCACCTTCCCACAGCCCCCCTCAGCTCTGCAGCCCTGAGGGAGACAGGAATATAGCTGGGGGCAGGAGTAGCAAAGCCCCCACAGGGCCACCAGGCAGGGAGGGGACAGGCATTTGGAGAGACAGGGCAGAGCCCCTGTGCTTGTGTCAGGCCAGCTGGGAAAAGCCCAAGAGGAGCAAGGAGAGGGGTAAGGGGAAAAAGGTGGGGAGCAAGGGTAAAAGGGGAGAGGGAAGGGAAAAAGGTGGGGGAAGCGAAAAAGTGGGGAAGGGAAAAAGGGGAAGAGGTAAGGAAGCTCCCACATCAAGGAGGTCTCCAGGAAATGGCCTAGGGCCACCCTACCCCTGCCCCAGAATGTGTGTCTCCAGGGCCTGCTGGCTGTGCTGGCAGGACCATCCAGCCACGGCCCCATGTCCTCACCAGGATGATTTTGGTCTCGTCCAGCTCCGCCTGCACTCGGGTCATCGGGTCGGCATCACGGGGGTTCTGGGGAGGAACAACATGGCACTGGCACCACCATGGGGACACTGGGGTTCCCTGGGCACAGCACCACAGCACTGGGGTCCCAACAAGTGCCAGGTGTCCCCCACCTCCCACTGCCATCCCCAGGGCTGCAGGGAACACGGGAACCCTCTCTCCCACTGCCTGGTGGGCTCCCAGTGGTCTGCACCTGGTATTTGCTGAGGTATCCATCCAAGGCAGAGTAGCTGATGGTGGTGGGGGACCCCGAGGGCCAGTCCATCTTGCTGACCTGCCTGGAGAACTCATCCAGCACCTACCAGGTGAGGAAACAGCAGTTACTGCTCAGTAGCTGCACCTGTGGGGCCACACTGGCCAGAGGGGTTTGCTCATCAAAATAGGAAATTTTAGGAAAGGGACCTGAAAGCTCATCTAGTCCCACCCTTTGCAGAGGCACCCTCCATCAGAGCAGGTTGCTCCAAGCCCCGTCCAACCTGGCCTGGAACACTTCCAGGGATGGGGCAGCCACAGCTTCTCTGGGCAACCTGTGCCAGGGCCTCTCCACCCTCACAGGGAAGAATTCCTTCCCCTCTAACCCTGATTTGGGTCAGCGTGAAGCCATTCCCCCCTGGCCTGTCCCTCCAGGCCCTTGTCCCACGTCCCTCTCCAGCTCTCTTGGAGCCCCTTTAAGCACTGGAAGGGGCTTTAAGGTCTGCCTGGAAACTTCTCTTCTCCAAGCTGAACACCCTCAGCCCTCTCAGCCTGTCTTCCTGGCAGAGTGGCTGGAAAGCTGGAAAGGACCTGAGGGTGCTGGTGACAGTGGCTGAACGTGACCCCAGGGGTGCCCAGGGCAGTGCCCATCCCTGTGCTGGCACTGCTGGGGCACCTCCAGGGCTGTGTCCAGGGCTGGGCCCTCAACAAGTGACACACTGAGGGGCTGGAGCATGTCCAGGGAAGGGAACAGAGCTGGGAAGGGGCTGGAGCAGCAGGAGGGGCTGAGGGAGCTGGGGCTCAGCCTGGAGCAAAGGAGGCTCAGGGGGGACCTTCTGGCTCTGCAACTCCCTGACAGGAGGGGGGAGCCAGGGGAGGGGTCGGGCTCTGCTCCCAGGGAACAGGGGAAAGGACAAGAGGAAGCGGCTTCAAGCTGTGCCAGGGGAGGGTGATGTTGGATGCTAGGAAAAGTCCTTCCTGGAAAGGGTTGTCCAGCCCTGGCACAGCTGCCCAGGGCAGTGGTGGAGTCCACACATCGCTGGAAGTGTTAAAAAAAAAAACGTGTGGATGTGGCACTTGGGGACATGGGCTAGTGGTGGCCTCGGCAATGCTGGGGGAATGGTTGAACTGGATGCTCTCAGAGGGCTTTTCCAACCAAAACAATTTCACGATTCCTTGAGAGGTGCTCCAACCCTCTGATCGCCTTGGTGACCCTCCTCCTTGATCCCTTTTGAACGAGCTGAGGGCAGAGACAGGAACCAACAGCCTCAGCACACGAGGACCAGAGCAATGCCCACACTAGGCCAGGGTGGCCATCCCTGACTGTCCCCCATCCCCCGCACATGCCACGGTGGGAGGACTGGTGGAGTGCCCCGGAGCAGCTCCTGGCCTGTGCCCTCACCTTGTCCAGCAAGGTGAAACAAACCCGCTGTGGATACTCGTTGTCTGCGATCACCACTCCAGCCAGCCCATCGTTCCGGACGTACACGTGGCACAGGTACTCTGGGAAGGAAATCCCTGTCACAGAGGCAGCAAAGGTCCCGAGCCCTCCCCAGCACCCACCACCGTCCACCCAACCCCACAGCTTCCCCCTTCCCCCCAGAACACCCTGGAAGGTGTCATTAGCACCTACATTTCTCATGATTTCATTAGGAAAGCAGGAAGGGCTCAACATTTGGGGCTCAGCCTTAAATTGTGCTGTGGTAGGTGACCACACCCAGGCCATGTGGTGTGGGACAGGACACCGATGTCCCAGGGCAGCCACAAGTAAACAAAAACTAGTGAGGCACTGAGTCTGACTTTTAATTTAATTAATAACAAGGCTGAAGTGCCATTAAAGAGGCTTCAGCAGCCAAATCCAGGCCGCACCCCACGCGTCCTGGGGTTCCAGAGGCATGTGGAGCGGGGCAGGGAGACTGGAATGTGGTGAGAATTTGGAACAGGGAGTGCAGACTTGCACAGTAAAGCTGACACAGCCATCCCCCAGGGGGCCCTGGGAAGCTGCCAGCAGGGGGGCTGCAGTCCAACAGCTCCAGGGGTCCCAAGGGAGGTAGGGAGAGCACAGACAGTAGCAGCAGGTCCCTGCACCCCCTGGAACCTCTCCTAGGCTGGGCTGGGCTCGCATTCGGCTCAGCACCTCATGCCCTCAGTGCTGCTCACCCAGACAGTGGTGGTGGTGTGAATATTCCCAGACACGGGGCGGGCAGGGGGCGGGCACAGGGCGGGCACAGGGGCTGCTCTCACCTTGCTCCTTGACAGAGGCCCTGCTGCCCAGCGCCGAGCGCTCCGCAATCAGCTGGCTCGTGAAGGTCATGAACTCCTGCACACTGTGGGGACAGAGCACCAGGATGGGTCAGTGATGGCAGATCATCTGTCCCACAGCTCCCTGGTGCGTGCGGGAACTGAAACCCTTCCCCACGAGCCCCCCAGTGTCTGGATAGTGGGGCTGTGGCTGAGCAGAGGATTTTACTTTGAGAAAAGGCTGGACCCTGCACCTATGCAGAGTGGCAGCCCCCAGACAAAGATCCCCAGCCACCACCCAGACCCCTCCGGATCCTCCCCAGACCCAGGGGAGCACCCAGATCCCTCCAGCTGTAGTGACAGACTTGTGTCCTTGGGCTGAACTTGCTTTATGGGGATTTAGCAGAAAGTAAAAATGCTATTGAACCCGGATCTGTCCAGCCAACACCTGGTGAGCAACTGCATCACGGCAATCATGGAATGTTTTGGGTTGGACTGGACCTTAAAGACTATCCAGTCCCACTCCCTTGCCATTCCACTAGAATCAAAGAATATGCTGAGTTGGAAGGGATCCATCAGGATCATCACATCCAACTCCTGTCCCTGCACAGACACCCCAACAATCCCACCATGTGCCTGACAGTATTGTCCAAATGCTTCTTGAGCTCTGGCAGCCTTGGGGCCGTGACCACTGCCCTGGGGAGCCTGTTCAGTGCCCAACCACCCTGTGGGGGAAGAGCCTTGTCCTGAGATCCAACCTAAACCTCCTCTGACTCAGCTCCAGCCATTCCCTCGGGTCCTGTCACTGGTCACAAGAGTGAAGAGACCAGTACCTGCCCCTCTGCTGCCCCTCAGGAGGATGCTGAAGACCCCAGTGAGGTCTGACCTCAGTCTCCTCTTCTCCACGCTGAAGAAGGCCCTCATAAGGTCCATCCAGACCTTCCTCATTCTTGTGGCCTCCTTTGGACACTCTCTAATGGCTTCATATCTTCTTTATATTGCAGTACCCCAAACTGCCCCAATATTGCAGGGGGTCAGAGCAGAGCAGGACAATCCCCTCCCTGGCCCAGCCAGCGATGCTGGGCCTGATGCCCCCAGGACACGTTGGCCCTCCTGGCTGCCAGGGCACTGCTGACTCAGGAACAACTGGTCATGGACCAGGACCCCCAGGGCCCTTCCTGCAGCTGCTCTCCAGCCTCTCATCCCCAGCCCACACACACAGCCAGGGCTGCCCCGGCCCAGGGGCAGAATCTGGCCCAGCCCAGACACTGACTGGACACCGGCTCCGTGGAGACTCCAGACCATCGAGGTCTTGGGTGCTGCAGAGAAAAGTCAAGCCCAAAGATTACTGAACATCCAGCTTCGGCAGAGAGGGAAGATGGACACCTTCCTCCTGGTCTGGGGATCTGCTGGCAGCCACAGCTCCCACCACTGTAATCCCAGAGTTTCATATTTAGGTTGGGAAAGACATTTAAGACCACTGAGTCCAACTGTCTGACATTTCTATGTGTATCTTCCAATGCATATCTTCCTCAAGAAAGACATCTCTTCCATTGGGAATACTGGTTTTATTTCCCAGTATTCCTGGAGGAACTGCCCACCGAAGACTTCATTCCGCCCTACTGACCCTGCCAAACTCCTTGGCAGACGTTCAGCAGGTGTGAAGCACCGGCACAGCCTGGGCCTGTGCTCCTGCCCAGCAGGTTCCACAGCTCCCAGGAGCCACAGCCCTGCTTATCCCAGATCCAACCCCTCAACCCAACTCCACAGCCTCAAAAAAGTATGGATATGTGGCATTTTAGCCCAAACTTCAGTTAAACACACCTTTAACATCAAACCTGGCCAAGCTCTCACAGCCCCTCCGAGCATCATCTGGGAATCAGCCCAGGACAAGCATCGAACCCCAGGAACAGCTGCTAGACCATCCCCCTCCTCAAACCCCTTCACTCTTCCCAAATTCCAAGACTTTTCTTTGAGCAAGGGAGCAGCCTGCTGCTGGGGCAGCTGACAGCAAAACCACACTGGGAGCTTTCTCAGGATTTGGGAAAACAAGAGCTGCAGCAACATTTGGGATCAGAGCTGACATCAGGTGCTGGCACTGCTCCACATCCCACTCACACATTTGACCAAGAAAGAGCTTTTTAAGACAATCTTAGTTCAGTCTTTCCCCTTTATCCTTGGAACTGCAGAACCAAATGTGCCTGAGGTTCCATTAAACCCTGGCATGGAAAATCTGGGTCCCAGAAGAATTTCCTAACTCCTTCACCATCTGGAGTGTGCACTGGGAAGGACCTGTTCATTCCTGCTTTGTTTTACAGCTCCAGGAGGTCCTGGCTGCCAAGAGGACCCTCTGTGTGCCCAGAGGGAACAGTGGGACACCAGGAGCCTAGATCAGTGTTGGGGGCTAAAGCAGCTCACCTGAAGCTATTGGAAGAACCTGAGCGGAGGTCTGTGGGCTGGGAAAAGCTTCAAATGAGGCCAAACCCCTCCCTAAAGGTACAAGGGTGCAGGTGAGCCCGCCCAGCCTGGCACAGTCCAGCCATCCCACCCCTGGGGTGATGCCTGCTCCCTGATTTCCTCACTGGTCTGCAGCGGAGGGTTTGTGGGGTCAGACTTGCCCTGTGTCCCTGGCCAGGGTGGCTCTGGGGGCTTCACTGCACCCCCAAGGTCGACCCCTCACCCCAAGTGCTGACAGCAGGTCCCAGCTCCCCAGGGAGCAACTCCAGAGGGCTTATCCCTCAGGAAAAGCCTGTCACCGCTGCCCCCGCAGCCCCAGCTGGGCAGAAAACCTCCCAAAGGCTTCTGCTCCCCCAGCAGGGTCCTGCCCGAGCCACATGCCAGGGCCAATCCTCTCTCCTCAAACCCCTTGCAGAGGCTCCAGCCTCCTAGTACCCACCTGGACCTCTGGAAGAAGTTGAAGGTGGACACGTCATAGGCAGCTTTGAGCAAATGCACTTTGGGGTCACCCTTGTAAAGGACACTTAGGCTGTAGAGCCTCATGGTGGCAGCTCCCGGGCCTGGGGGAGAGGGAAGGGTCGGAGCTGGGACCAGGGGGGCACTGGGACCCCCCAGACCTTCCTGGACCCCCTACCCAAATCTCCCACCCTCCATCCTTTAAATGTCTCCAGGCAATCTGAACCCCCAACCCCTCACGAGCCCCCTCTGACCCCCCGCCCCGACCCCCAGCCCCAGCAGGGCCCCCGCCCAGGCCTAACCACACCCTGCCCCCCCAGTACAAGCCAGCCCAGCCTTCCCAGCTGGCCCAGTATAACCCAGCCCCCAGTATAACCCAGTACAGCCTAGTCCCCCACTGCTATAACCCAATAAAATGCCAGCCACTCCACCCAGTATAACCCAGTGCAGCCCAGCCCCCGGCCCCCAGTATAACCCAGCCAGCCCAGTTCCCCTCCGTACAGTCCAGTCACCCCCAATACAGCCCAGTACAGTCCAGTCACCCCCAGTATGGCCCAGTACGGCCCAGTCCCCGCCAATACAGTCCAGTCACTCCCAGTACGGCCCAGTACAGTTCAGTCACCCCCAGTACGGCCCAGTCACCCCCAGTATGGCCCAGTACGGCCCAGTCCCCCCCAGTACAGCCCCACATGGCCCCCCGGGCCGCCCACCCGGCCCAGTACCGACGCTCCGGTCGCGGCTCAGCTCAGGCGGCGGCCGAACGGGGGCGATGGGCGTGACCCGGAAGTGGAACTGCGGCGACCGGAAGTGCACCGGCCCCGGGCGCTGCCACGGGGGCTCCTCCCGCCCTGCGCACGCGCCGATCTTGCCCCGGCCCCTCAGCTTCCCGGCCAATCAGCGCCCGCCTCCTCCCTCCCGGCCTCGGCCGGGCGGCAAATCCGAGCCGCTCCGCGGGCGGCCGGCAGGGGGCGCTGTGCGGAGGGCGGAGGGGGCCCGGGGGACCCTCGGGGGGCGGCCCCGGCCCGGCCCGGCCCGGCCCCGGGACTCTGCAGGGTGGGGACCTCTCGTGCTCCTCCTCGGCCCCGGGTGGGACCCGCCGTGCGCTGGGGACCCCGCCGCGGTGGCGGGACCCCTCTCTGGGCAGGCCGCAGCGCTGGGGTGGGGCTACCTGAGCCCTCCCGTGCCCCCAGGTATCCTCTGCGCAGGGGCAGGGGAGGTGCTGTGGGGTGTGTGTCCCGCCGGGCCCTGCCGTGATGCCCCTAAACCCTCTGCCTTCCCCAGAGCCCCCTCGTTCCCCCACGGAACTGGCACGCCTGGCACACCACCCCCCCCGGGCTCCCCGGGGACCCTTCCCAGCTCTGTGTCCGAGGGGATGCTGCCACGGACCGATGCCAGGAGGTTTTTGGGGTGCACCCGTGACTGGGGGTGTTCCTGATCCCATTGGGACCCCATAGGCCCCCGTTGCCCCAACACTGGGTTGACGACACGGCTCTGGGGGTGTCGCCACATCCCCGTCCCCAAATCCAGGGCCCGTTCCCAATCCGTTGTGACGCTCGGTGTCAATCCCAGCGCCCTCGGAGCCTTTCCCATCCTGGGGGCACAGAGCACTTCCCAGTCACCCTCGCCCCTGTGCTGTGTGCCCGGTCTCCATGGGAGCGTGCCCGTTGCCAAGCGGGCCGGTGGAGTGCTTGCCACCGCCATCGAGCCGTTGGTATGACAACGGGGACACGGGTGACCCGGGGCGTGGTGCTTCGCGTGACGGGGGACGGTCCCGGTCTCGCCTCGCCAACGCACCGGGGCGTCCCCGTGGGCTGCGGGAACCCACCGCGCCGGGCTGGGCCCCTGCACCCTCACCGGCCCAGGGATTTATCGAGGGAGCGAGAGAGCGAGTGGGACAGCGTGAGCCGAACCCCCGGAGCAGAGGATGTGGGGTGACAGGGCTGAGCCCGCTGGGGCGCCGGGCCCCGCTCCTCACCCCTCCGCTTGAGGCCTGAGGGGACCGGGACCCCCTCGGCGTGCACTGCACTGGGGCGTCAGATGAGATAACGCAGCGAAAGTGGAGCATCCACGTACAGAGCGAGGGACGGAGCTGCCCAGCGCCCGCCGGCCACCCTCAGGGACGGGGCAGGGGGCTCCCCCAGGCCAGGCACCGCGGTGGGGGGCACAGGGGCTGAGGGGGGCACGGCTTGGCCCGCAGCCCACCCCACCCCGCCGGCTGCCCCCATGCTGGATCACCGAGCCAGGATGGAGAGCAGCAGGAAGGAGAAGGTGAGGCTTCTGCAGGGGTGATGCCAGGGGGTCGAGAAGGACAGGCTGGGGGGCACCCAGGGGGTTTGGGGAGCAGTGTGGATCCTCACAGGGGGTTCTTGCCTTCCCTGGAGCGAGTGGCCAGGTGCTCCTGGCATCTCCCGAGTTTCCAACAGAGGTAGCTGGGAGGATGGCTGGCGGGGAGGACACCAGCTCCTGGGCAGCCTGGGGGCAGCCTGACATGTCCAGGGAGTGTCCTGTCCCTGAGGTCACCCCCCCAGCATAGCACAGGCCCCACAGCACTGAGGGCTTGTGATGGAGCTGAGAGCATTCGTGGGATGCTCTGCTGGGCTGGGATGCTCCCACCATCTTGGCATTGCCCTGGGCATCTTTTGGCCGCAAGGCTGCATCTCTGGGATGAGATGGGGCTCATCACCTCCTTTGGCTGGTTGTCACTGTTGTCACTGTTGTCACTGAGATTCTCAGCAGGATGGCACATGGCTCATCCCCAGTCAAACACTGGTTGTTTGTGGGAAGCTGCTCCCATCTCTTCTCCAGATGGACTGAGCTCACAGGGCCATGCGTGAGGACAGTGGAGACTTTCCCTGCTGCCAGCTGGGACATGGAGGGGACACAATATATGCTGGGTGTAGCCGGCCACCACAGCCAGCAGCCATGTGGTTCCCAGCTCCATCCCCTTTGTGGGTTGCACTGGACCACACTGTTTCCATGGGAAGCTGAGAGCCGGATTCCGTCACATGAGAAGAGCCAAATCCAGCCAGGGAAGAGCCAAAACTGTTGTTTTGGAGGCGAGAGAAGGAATGAGTAGGGACACATGGTGGTGAGATGGAGAAATAAAATTTGGACCCTCGGGTGCCAGCCCTGGGACAGGGACCCTCCACCTGCGGCAGATCCAGCATTCCCACAGGTGATTAGCGCCGAATACCTTCAGCCAATGATCCAGGCAAGATGGTTGAATGCAGCTCCGTGCTTTTCCTGGCAGGATTTTTTCAATCATCCCAGGCTGAACATCTTCCAGATCATGCCGGACCTCACCGTAGTGCTACCTTGGGTGACTGGCCCCATTCCGGGGTGTCCGGCAGCATCCCCCAGCCCAGAGGGGTCCATGCTGCAGCCACATCTCTTGGGCTCCTGTCTCCTGGCACCTGGGGGTCCAAGAATAATTAAGCCCCCAGGGTTCAGCACCAGGATAGAGGGGGAGGTGAAGGGATCCCACTCAGCTGTGGATGGTGGCTGAGGCCACAGGAGCCCTGCAGGGCCTTGGAGATATTTGGGCTGAGCCCTCACTTGGGGGTCTGGAGGCTGAGGGACAGCATTGAGGGTCATGTTACGAGGAGTGGTCCTGATGTTAGGATGCTCCAAACCACACCCCAAACCCTTTACTGAGCTCCCCACCCCAAAACCTGTTGGGAAACAGCAGCAGCCTCAAGGCAAACATCTGTCTGCTGGCCAGAGCAGGAGTGGGAGCGTTGGAGCCTGCCCAGAGCCCGGTGACTAATGAGCCCTAATGCTGTGGCTGCAGCTGGTGGAGCGAGCACCGACTCTGGCTCCATCTGACAGCCGGGGGCCTGGCCCCAGCCCTGCTGCCTAATGGAGGCTGCGCCGAGCCCGGGGTTGCTACGGAAAGGATAAACACAGGTCCTGCCTGCCAGGTGCCTCCCTGGAGTGGGCCCTGCAGCTCTACCTGGCAGCGAGGCAAGGATTCCTGAGAATCTTCCTGCCCACCTGCCCTCTGCCCCAAATTTGGTGGGTGGAAAATTGTACCTGTGATTCCTGGTAGGATACAGGGAGAGGGATGTTCCCAGGGGAACAAGGAAGACACCAGCATCTTCATCATGGAAGAGTCCTACATCCTTGGTGGGAGATGCTGTGCTTCTCAGTGGCATGGCTGGAGACACTCCTTGGTGGGAATGGCCCTGGGATTCATCAGGATGGAATGTCCCAGGGCAGTGGTTGAAGTCCTGCTGGAGTGATGCTGGCTTCTACACAACCATCCAAACAAATCAACTTGCTGATGGGGACGGCACAGGGACCCCAGTGCCAACCACGATGTTCTGCAGGCAGCACTGGGAGGGGATGTGGGGCCTCATGCCAGTCCTATGGATTCCCTGGTGCATATGTTCACCTGAAGGAAGTAGAGCAGTGGGATAAGGCATTTTGGGGGGTCCATGAGCCGATGGGGAAAACCAGGGTCGAGGGAAGGGAAACGTGGTTATTTCTTGCAGTTCAGGCCCCTGCACCCCGTGTCCTCCAGCCCTGGCTGATGCTATGTCCCACGCAGGTGGAGCAGATCTTGTCAGAGTTCCGGCTGAAGGAGGAGGACCTGAAGAAGGTGATGTACCGGATGCAGAAGGAGATGGACCGAGGTCTTAAGCTGGAGACACATGAGGAAGCCTCTGTCAAAATGCTGCCCACCTATGTCCGCTCCACCCCTGAGGGTTCAGGTATGGCATCATTCCTGGTCCCTTGTGTTACTCCCTCCCCAGACCCTGTTGAGCTCCATGCAGAAGGCTGAGCCCACCCCGAGCCCATCACCTTGTCCCCCTCTCCCCCATCACCTTGTCCCGCCCTCCCCGGCTTTGCAGAGGTGGGAGATTTCCTGTCGCTGGACCTGGGTGGCACCAATTTCCGTGTGATGCTGGTGAAGGTGGGTGAGGGGGAAGAGGGGCAGTGGAAGGTGAAGACGAAGCACCAAATGTATTCCATCCCAGAGGACGCCATGACTGGGACGGCCGAGATGGTGAGTGGGGCACACAGGGCATCCCGTCCCTTCCCAGTCCCTGTCAATGTGCGTGTTCCAGTGAGGACACTGGAGGGGACACTCTTCATCCCTCCCATCAGCAGAAAGCAGGGGGTGGCCAGGCCTGGGGAACCCACGGTGGGGACGGGACAGTGTCGGTCTGTGTGCGGTGGGAGGGTGGTAACAGCCCCTGGCAAAGGCTGGGCCTCCTGTCTTCCAGCTCTTCGACTACATATCCGAGTGCATCTCTGATTTCCTGGACAAGCACCAGATGAAGCACAAAAAGCTGCCCCTGGGTTTCACCTTCTCCTTCCCTGTGCGGCACGAGGACATTGACAAGGTGAGGGGGTGGCTAGGCAGCACAAGGGCTCGGGGGTCCCCGAATACCAGCTACATCCACAGCCCCATTTTGGTCTGACTCCCATTCCAGGGCATCCTCCTGAACTGGACCAAGGGCTTCAAAGCTTCCGGCGCAGAAGGGAACAACGTGGTGGGGCTGCTGAGGGACGCCATCAAACGGCGAGGGGTGAGAGGGTCGGCTGTGCTGGTACCACCACGGTGGGGGGACCCCGGCGCTCCTGGCTGTCCCTGCGATGGGCTCACTGAAGCCCAGCTTTGCCTGCAACAGGGCTGCTGGAGCCTGGTGTGTCCCCAGGAAGGGACCACTGGAGCCCCGTTATCCCCATGATGGGGCCACTGGAGCCTGGTGTGTCCCCAGGAAGGGCCATTCCATGCGTGTGCGCACATGTGCAACACATGCCCACATCCTCACCCTTGGGGACCCTCTACCCCAGACCTGCCTGCTGCAGGACAGCCCAACCCCCTGTGAGCCTCCAATGGTCCCTGTCCTGTCCCCAGGACTTCGAGATGGACGTGGTGGCGATGGTGAATGACACAATGATCTCCTGCTACTATGAAGATCACCGGTGCGAGGTTGGGATGATTGTGGGTAAGACGCCCCTTCTGCAGGGACACACGGCCAAGGAAGGGGGACCATCCCCCAGCCCTGCTCCCCTGCTGCTCCCCCCATCCCTTTGGAGGGGCACACCAAGGACAAGGGGGTGGCAATGGCACCCTGCTGAGGCCTCCGGAGGTTGGGACACTCGATGGCATTGTCTGTCCCCAGCACGGTGGTGGGAGTGCCTCAGGAGTAGAAAGGGGGTAGTCACCATAACAGGGCTGGTCCCCATAGCACAGCCCTCCCCCCAGGCTGCTGGTGGCTGTGACACCTCACCGTGGGAGACCCATGACAGGTGGCTGGTGTCAGGGAGCTGGGTGGTGGGGATGGGTTTGAACCCTGCAGGGAGCAGCCCCCCGCCTCTCCCAGCCCCTTGCTATCTTTAGTGCCATCAGCCATGTGCCATCTGGGCTCCGCGTCCCCTCGCCTGGGTAAACACGCGCTGGGATGTTTATCAGCTCCTTGGGGCCGGGCTGGCCTCAGCACAGGACCTGGAGCCCCTGGGACCCTGCTGTGGGGACAAGGGGCCAGCCAGGGCTGTGGGGGCGCAGGGGGGGCAGGATGACCATCCCTGTCACCGCAGGATGGGGACATGCAGCTCCGAGCACGAGCCCCCAGCCACGATCTCGGTCACCGAGTCCCAGTGCTCATGGAGCAGCAGGGGCCAGCTGTTCCATTTCTTTACTCTGAAATGAGGTCTAGCATGGAAACATGAAATTGTTTGGGTTGGAAAAGCCTCTGAGGTCATCAAGTCCAACCGTTCCCCCAGCACTGCCAAGGCCACCACTAACTCATGTCCCCAAGTGCCACATCCACAAGTCAGTTAAATCTCCCCAGGAATGGGGATTCTACCACTGCCCTGGGCAGCTGTACCAGGGCCAGAGAGGCCTTTCCATGAAGAAATTGTCCAAATGTAAACCTCCCCATGTGCAACTTGAGGCCATTTCCTTTTTATCCTTGGAGCAACTTGGTCTAGTGGAAGGTGTCCCTGCCCATGGCAGGGAGTGGAACAAGATGAGCTTTAAGGACTCTTTGAACCTATACCATCCCATGGTTCTATGATTTGATGAGTCTGTTGCATCCCAATGCTGGGTGGAATAGGGATAGAGATTTGGGACCTATGTAGTAAGTTCCCAACCATCCTTGGTTCCAGCTTTCATGAAATCATAGAATGGTTTGGGTTGGAAGGTACCTTAAGGATCATCAAGTTCCCCGCCATGGGCAGGGACACCTTCCACTAGACCAGGTTGCTCCAAGCCCCTTCCCACCTGGCCTTGAACACTTCCAGAAATGGGGCAGCCAGAGCTTTTCTGAGAAACATCACCTGCCACCCTCACAGAGAAGAATTTCTCTGCAATGTCCCATATAAATCTTCCCTCTTTTAGTCTAAAACCTTTCTCCCATGTCCTGTCACCTCTGGAGCCAGCCCTGAAGTAGTTGTAGACCATGGTGCCACATCACCAGGCTGAGGAATGTCCCTCACAGGTTCAGGAATGACTCCACGCAGGTCCCAACCCCCATCCTGGCACATCTCTGGACCTTCTCCAGTTCCCTCCCATTGCTCCAGAAGACTATCCCAGCTTTATGTCAGTTGGGATGGGAGGGCCGTGGTGAGGGGGTCACTGTTCCCCTGCCACTGGCCCTGTCCCCGGTTCCTGGCAGGGACAGGCTGTAACGCCTGCTACATGGAGGAGATGCACAACGTGGAGCTGGTCGAGGGCGATGAGGGGCGAATGTGTGTGAACACAGAGTGGGGGGCCTTCGGCGCCTCGGGGGAGCTGGATGAGTTCCTCCTGGAGTACGACCGCGTGGTGGACGAGACCTCCCTTAACCCCGGTCAGCAACTGTAAGGAATAGGAGAGATCCAGTTCCTCTGGGTGTCCCCCCTGACCCCCTGCCACGCTGGGCTCAGCCCCCCGGCACGGAGGTCCTTTGCCCCAGGCTGTGCCCACGTGCAGGGACACAGCCGGCAAGGAGGGGGGAAGGAAAGAGGGGGTGCCGCGCGATGTGGCCCCCCAGATCCCAGCCTTGACACCGCCCCTTTGCCTGTGTCCCCCCCCAGGTACGAGAAGATCATTGGGGGAAAGTACATGGGGGAGATAGTGCGGCTGGTGCTGTTGAAGCTGGTGGATGAGAACCTGCTCTTCAATGGGGAGGCCTCTGAGAAGCTCAAGACCCGCGGGACCTTCGAGACACGCTTCATGTCCCAGATCGAGAGGTGCGAGGCTGGGGAGCGGCACCCCCAAACCGGCCTGCCAGGCTGCACCGTGCTGGGGGTCTGTGCTGCCAGTCCACACGGCTTCAGGTGCTGTCAGTCTGTACCAGGCTGTCCCACGTGGGGATCCCTCTGTTCCACCACACCATACCAGTCTGCTCTGTCTGCTTCATATTGGGGTCCCTTATCCCATCACCCCACAGCAGCCTGCTCTGACTGTGCATGTTGAGGTCCCTTGTCCCATCAGCCCACATCAGGGTGGCCCACATCCAGGTCCCTCTGTCCCATCACCCCACACCAACCTGTTCCGACTGACCCAATTGGGGTTCCCCATCCTGACACCCCATACAACTGCCTCATAATGGGTTTTCCCCCAACATTCCCCACTGACCCCCACTCTCCCCTCACCCCAGCGACTCCGACGACCGCAAGCAAATCTACAACATCCTGTCAGGCTTCGAGCTGCTGCCATCACGGACAGACTGCGAGATCGTGCGCCGGGTGTGCGAGAGCGTGTCCACGCGCGCCGCCCAGATGTGCTCGGCTGGGCTGGCCGGCGTCATCAACCGCATGCGCGAGAGCCGCAGCCAGGACACCCTCAAGATCACCGTCGGCGTTGACGGCTCCGTCTACAAGCTCCATCCCAGGTGGGGATCCCCAGGGCCTTCCTGCCATCCTCCTCCTTCAGCCCCCATTTGTGACCCTGTTTCTGACCCCGTTTTCCCACTCTCCAGCTTCAAGGACCACTTCCACGCCACAGTGCGGCAGCTGACACCCGGCTGCGACATCACTTTCATCCAGTCAGAGGAGGGCAGCGGGCGCGGGGCCGCCCTCATCTCGGCCGTGGCCTGCAAGATGGCCTGTATGATGGGGCAGTGAGCCGGACTCGGGGGGCGGTGGGGGGCCAGTGGTCCCGCTCGGAGCGCTGTGGGAGCAGACACAGGTGCAGAAAAGAGGTGGCTCCAGCCCCCCAATAAACGGGGTATGTGTGGACTTCTCTGGGGCCGTTTGGGCCAGCACTCCTTGTGTCCCCCTGTGCTGGCAGGGAGACCCACATGGGGCTGCCCCACATGTATGGGGCAGCCGAGGCGCTTCCCATCCCTTCGCCCCCCTACATCCTTACCCAGCTGCAGCGAGGGGGCTCTGACACACCCAGCTCCTTTGCTGGGGGAGAGCCCCCCAGGGAGATTGGCTTAGAGATAAGGGGCTATTTATGGGTACTTGGGGGTTGGGGTGGAAGAGCCCCCCACCAGTGAGCCCTGGGGTGCAGAGACTGACCAGAGCGCACCAGAGCTGGGCCAGTTGCAAGGGTGAGGGGTGCGTTTTGGGGGGATCCCCTCCAGCCATGTCCCCACAACAGGATGGGGAGTGGGGCACTCAGACCCCCCAAACTGGGCATAACAAGGCCAAATCCTGCTTCCACCAGCAGTAGCACCCCAAAACCCTGTGGGTCCCAGCCCACCCTGAACAGAGGGGCACACAGGTGCCCTCCGGGGCTTTTCCATGCTCCAGGGTACCACTGCTCAGTCCCTTCCCGATTTAGCTTGGGGCAATAAGGGGGGGGATAAAAATCAGGGTCCAAGGTAGGGTGGTAGGGTTCCCTGAAAGGTCTGGGGCACCCCAGAGATGCAAGTTCACCAAGGGTTTGGGGCAGTGTTAGGTCCCCTCTGAGGGTATGGAGCACCCCAGGGTGTTGGGGTCCTCCTGGGATACCCAAGGGTATTGGGATCCCTTTGGGGGTTTGGGGCACCTCATGGTCTGTGACTCAGGGTATTGGGGCCAGCCCTGGGTGTCAGGCCACCCCATGTTATAGACCATCTTGGGGGCCCGGGGACACCATGGAATATTTGGAGCCACCTCAGGGGTCTCTCCCATGCCACCTTGGGCAATAGGGGCACCCCAGGATGTAGGGACATTTCAGCGTGTTGGTGTCACCCTTGGGCATCTGGGGCCACCTGGGGGGGGCTGGGACACCACGGGGTGTGGGGCCAAAGCAGGGGTCTGGGGCTACTGTGGGGTCTTGGTGTTCCCCCAAAGCAGAGGGTCACCCCAGGGCTGCGGGGGCACCCTGGAGGGCTGGGGACACTGGGGACACTGGGGGAGTCTGCGTCACCCCAAGGGACAAGGCCCCCCCAGCTGTGCCACCCCTGAAGCCTCCAGACCCACAGGTGGCACTGGGATCCCCACAACCCATTGGAGGAGGGAAGGGGATCCCTCTGCTCTGATTGGCTGCAGCCCTCAGCCAGCAGGATTCCCCGTGATTTGGTTGGCTGCAGCCAGCAGCAGCTCAGGCTTCCTGTGTTCATTGGCCATGGCCAAAAGTGGATTCCCTGTGCTCTGATTGGCTGGGGCTGATGAAGGGATTCCCTGTGCTCGGTGGGGACAGTGCCAGTGCCACATGTTGGGGACAGTGAGGATGATCCCAAGCTAGTGGCAGTGCCAGTGGCGAGCTGGTGCCAGTGCCAGTGCCAAGTGTGTGAACAGATGCAGTGCCAGGCATGGGGCCGTGCTGGTGCCCAGGGAGGGGACAGTGACAGCTGGGGCCACTCAAGTGTGCAGAGGGAACTGCTTGCTACACCCCCCAAGGGACACCCATGCGACTGCTGGCACCTCCAGTGTCCCCTCTGCCCTGCTGGTGCCGGGCCAGGGCCAGTACCAGGTGCGTGCCATGTGCCCTTGTCACCAAGAACCCCTGGGGCAGAAAAATGTGAGACACACAGCCAGAGGAGGGACTTTATTGTGGGGGTGGGGGTGTCGGGGCTGGGGGGCATCAGGGGCTGGGGGGACATTGGGGTTCGTGGGGCACTTGGGGCTGCACCCTGTGGAGACAGGAAAGAGCAGGGAGTGAGTTGGGGGCCAGTGGAAGCAGCTCCTCCAGCCCTCCCCCTGCTCCAGGACACATTCTGGGGTGCTCTAGCTCACTCCCATCCTACAGGGGGGCAGCAGAGAAGGCACAGGACCTCCAACCACTCCCCAGGCAGGTGTGGGGTGCAGGGTGTGGGGTACAAAGTGTGGGATTCAGGGTGGGGGATGTGGGATCAGGATCAGGATATGGGGTGCAGGACACAGAGTGCAGGATCAGGGTGTGGGGTGCAGGATACAGGGTACAAGACACAGGGTGTGGGAACGGGATATGGGGTGCAGGATCGGGATGCGGAGTGCAGGACATGGGGTGCAGAATCAGGATACAGGGTGTAGGATCAGGGGGGTGTAGGATCAGGATGTGAGGTGCAGGATCAGGGTGTGGGGTGCAGGATCAGGGTGTGGGGTGCAGAATCAGGACATGGGGTGAAGGACATGGGCTGTAGGATCAGGGTACAGGCGGGCACTGACCATGCTCAGGCCTTGCAGATGCCCATGGTGGTGCAGATGTCCCGGGGCGTGTCCCCGTTCTGCAGCCCCTGGCTGATCTGGTCCTGGTACTGGCTCACCAGCTTCTGGCACTGCCTGCCCAGGAACCGGCCCAGCAACCGGCAGCCCTTCTTCAGCGCCGCTGTCACTGCAGCCTGCCATGGCCACGTGGGTCAGGGGGCCGTGGGCAGATGGCCCCTGCCCCAGCCCTCCAGGCCCCTGTCACCCCTCACCTCGTCAGGGTCATCACCCGCCAGCGTCTGTATCTTCTTCAGTGCCTTGGTGCACAGGCTGCACTTAATCCTCCGGCCCCGCCCCATGTCGTCCCTGTTGGCCTCATCCCCCTGTGGGGACACGCAGACCGTCAGGGCTGCCCGGACCCCGGGGTGGCCCTGGCAGGAGTGGGGGGTGGGTGCTCACCAGGGCCAGGCTGTCCCAGAGGTCCTGGCGCTGCCGCTCCTGGCTGCAGCGTGTGGCCATGGCTGTGTCCTGGCACCGGGACGTGGGGTCACCCTGGCAGGGCAGGGGAGCCACAGCCTGTGCCGCTGCACAGGTACAGAACAGTGAGTGTGGCCACGGGCTGGGGGCCTGTCACTGAGCTCCCCGAGGCCCCCGAGGGTGCCCAGAACTCTGAACCACCAGTCCCAGGTGCTTAGCACCATCCTGACCACCCCTCCTGCCTGTCCACTCGTCCTCTCTCCCCCATCCCTGGATGCCTGTCCCCATGCCGACCCCATCCCTGCCACCCCCAGGTCCCCACGCAGACCCTAGTCCCCCAGGAGCAGCCATCCAGGCTGTCATTCCCGCTGTCCTCAGGTGTCCCCTGTCCCTCCACCCGGGGGTGACCATCCCCCGTGAAAGGCAGAAGGGTCCCCGTTACCTCCGACCGCCACCAGCACCAAAAGAAGGGTCGAGCTTTTGGCAGCCATGTCGAACTGCTGAGGGGGTGGCAGTGGGTGACAGTGGGTGACAGCCTGTGTCCTGAACACCTTTTATAGCGGGGCCATGGGCTGCAGGGGCGGGGGGGCCAAAACCCCAAACCCCCTTAAAACAGAGCATCTCTGTTCCCCAGAGCCCTTCCTGCCTCACACCTCCGCCCCTGCAGGAAGGGGACACGGGGGGGCCCAGGGGGGATTCGGGGTAACACGGGGGGGTCTGGGGGGAACACGGGGGGCTCAGGGGCCCCCACCCCGCCAGCTGCAGGAGCAGGGGCGCTGCGGGGCTGTGCGGGGACACACGAGGGTATCCCGTGAGCCCCCAAAGTGTGGGGCAGAGGGGTGTGGCCAGACTCCCGTGGGCTCCATCCCAGGGTCCCCTTCGTCTCGTCCCGGGCTCTGACTGGGGAGTCCCGGGGCTTGGGCTCAGTGTCCCCCCGGGCTCAGTCTGGCGTCCCCTGTGGGGGTCGGTCCTGCTGTCCCTGCCACCGATGGTCCCGGTGCCCCCGCGAGTCCGCCCCCCCCACGGTTGCCATGGCGATAGCAGACGTCACTTCCTCCATGTGGTCACGCTATTTCCGGGTTTGGGGCGTTCGCGCCTTTTCCCGGCCCCGCCCCCCCATGGCGGGTCCCGGTGCCGGCGGCGACCCCCGACCCTTGACTTCTGACCTCTGACCCCGTACGTGCACGGCGGGACCCCCCGTTTGGGGGCCCGGGGGACCCTGGTTAGGGAGGTTGGTTCGGGTGGCTGGGGGGGGCTGTGGCGTCGTCGGGGGGTCCCTGGTGCCAGGGACGTGTGCGGGGGGGTCGCAGTGCCGCGGCCGGGGGTCGTGCCAGGAGGAGTATGTTCGGAGTTGTCTTGGCGGAGCACTGGTACCGGAGGGGCCCTGGAGCCACGGAGGGCCCTGGGGGGCTCTTTGTGCCCGGGAGAGTGTGTAGGGGCTGTCCTGGGGGGCGCTGGTGCCAGGGGGTGTCCCGGGGGCTGTGCAGCGCTCAGGATCCATTTGGGGGGGGGAGGCGGGGCGGCTCCAGGGGCCAGGGTGCATTTGGAGGGGGCTTCAGGTGTCTTGCTGCGGGGGTGTGGATTTTAGGAGGAGGTGGTATGGTCCTGGCACGGGGATGAGTTTGGGGATGCCCTGGGGAGGGAAGGAAGGGAGGCTGAAGGGGTGCAATGTGTGGAGGGAGGGTCAGACGAGGACATGGTTTGTGTTTTGGGGGGTGGGGGAGCCTGTGGTGTCTTGTGGTGACGGTGATCCCAAATTCACCCCGTTTGTTTTCTAGAGGTGCCGTTAGACCCCCGTGGACTCCAGGCCATGTTCTCAGAGCGGGTGGCGCCCACGGCGCAGGGGCTGCTGGGCCCCCCCTCAGCCGAGCCCCCCACGTTCCCCAGGGTGCCAGTGCTGGGCTACTCGGACTGCTCAGGGCCGTTCCGGCCGGGCGAGCGCAGCTTCGGCCGCCAGTACGCGCACGTGTACGCCGTGCGCCTCGCCGGCATGCGCCCAACGCTGGAGCGCCGCGCGCGGGGCCGCTGGGGTGAGCTGGGGCACCCTGCTGGTCGGCACCCTGCCCAGGAAACACACCGGGGGGCTGCAGCACATCCAGGGAAGGGAACAGAGCTGGGAAGGGGCTGGAGCAGCAGGAGCAGCTGAGGGAGGGGAGCTGGGAGGGCTCAGCCTGGAGAAAAGGAGGCTCAGAGGGGACTTTCTGGCTCTGCAACTCCCTGACAGGAGGGGGGAGCCAGGGGGGGTTGGGCTCTGCTCCCAGGGAACAAGGGACAGGAGGAGAGGAAACAGCCTCAAGCTGTGCCAGGGGAGGGTCAGGTTGGATACTGGGGAAATTCCTTCCTGGAAAGGGCTGTCCAGCCCTGGCACAGCTGCCCAGGGCAGGGGTGGAGTCTCCATCCCTGGGGGGATTTAACTGACTTGGGGATGTGGCACTTGGGGACATGGGTGGCCTTGGCAAAAAAGCACCTGTGGAGCTGTATTAGGATTTTACCTCCAGTTTACCAGATTTAAATCTGAGTCCAAAAGTGCATGAGTGTTCTCATCCTCAGGCTGGATGTACCCTGCAGGCATCCCAGACTGGGTGGGGAATCCATCCCTGATGGAGGGGAGGGAGATCAATCCCTCTGAGGGAATCCATCCCTGCCAGGGAAAATCCATCCTTGTGGGGGTGAAGCAGCCATCCCTGCAGTGGGGGAGATCCATCCCTGCCAGGTTGGGATCCACCTGCAACCTTCCTGCAATGTGAGAAGCCCCAGTTTGCCCAGTTGTCCCAGTCTCCAGCAGCGTTTTACACTCTTGGCAGGGAATGTGTTGGCAGAGCCCACTCCCAACAGCTCAGCCCCCCAGCTCTGGGATGCACTGCAATGATGGGATCATCCAGGGACTTCCTGCTGCAGCTCCCACCTGGAGTTCTGACCTTGGGACGAACTGCCTTCCCCATCAGAGATAGAAGGGAATGTGTGCAGGGGGGCCCTGACTCTTTTTCGGGCACTTTTGGGAGCAGGAGTTGAGTGTGAGGTTTGTCTGGGTGGGGGTGGGGGACCCTGGCCAGGAAGTGGGGTGCAGCTGGGTGAGAAGGGCTGGTTTTGCCAGGGGGGCCATTTCCTGGCCCGAGAGGGCTTGTGGTCCGTGGGTGGGACCCTTGCACTCAGAGTTTCCATCCACGGGATGAAGCAATGCCGCGGCTCTGCCCCCCCTCGCCCCCCTGGCCTGGGCACGTCTGAGATCAAATTTCCCTCAGCTTTGCCCTTCTATGGGCAAAAACCCTTTTGGTGGAGGCTTTTGGGCCGGACTCCTGTTCTCCTGCTCTCTCCATCCCCGTGGAGCCAAGGGGAGGCAAAGCCAGCACTGGTCCCACAGCAGATATCATTCCTTGGCCTTTGCCAAGTGTGACAGGACCCAGGGGTTTGTAAAGTTCCCACTCCCACAGTCCTAGGATGGGACCAGATTTCGGGTGTTTGTCTCCAAGCAGGAAGCGCCTGCAAGCAAAAATCAGGAGAGCACAGCCTCCCTCCCCCTGAATACACATTTTGAGGGGTCCAAGCCAAGAAGAAGAAAGTTCCAATGGGATTGATTTTGTTCTAACTCAGAGTGTTTGCATTCCTGAACTCGGGAATCCATGTTTCCAACCTGGGGTGCCAGGGTTGGTAGCATGGTGCTCTCCCCAGGACAGGAGTCATGTTCAGCAGCATGTGATGGGCAAAGGGAGATTTCTGGGAGGGGAAATGTCACCCAGAAAGGATGGGGAGCCACCACAGGCAGTGTTGTTTTGGGAGAGGAGCCCAGGAGCTGGTCCCCCCTGTCCAGGGCCCAAGGCTTGAGATGGGCTTCACAGGCTGGTTTAAACTGGAAATGACAGTCCCACAGCTACATACCAGATGGGGCTGGGACACCTCTGGGCATCTGGGAGTGGAGTGAGAAATTTTGGTCTCAGTTTGTGGTGAGGGAGATTTTTGCTCCTCAGCTACAGAGCTCCTTGCAGTTCCCAAGGCTTGTGCTGGTTCCCCCAGCCCAGATCCCCTGTGGATCCCTGCCTAAAGCCCAAGGTCCTGTAAGCATGCCAGGATCTTCCCTGGCTGTGATGGGGATCCTGAATTCCAGCAGGTATCTGACGTGGAGGATCTGGCCCTGGCAGAGGTCAGGTTTGGGAGTGATGAGTGATCTGCCTGTCAGCTCCAAGTAGGATGTTTGGATCATGTCCTGGATGGGGAGCAGGAACATCAGCCCCTCCATGCCCAAGGGCAGGAGCATCACGTCCTGGACCCTTCCTGGGCAGAGCTGTTCCTGGGACCTGAACACACTGTCCCAAGGAGCTGTGGGTCTCCCAGCCCCTGTCACTACCCAACTTTCCCCTCCATTGCAGAGGAAATGCCTGCAGGCTCTGGAATGCTCCTTGGCCCCATCTGGCCCACACATGTCCTCTCGGCACTGTGCCTCGAGGAAAATCAGGAGGCTTCCCAACATTCCCGCTGCTTCTCACTGGCCTCGGCGCTGGGGCCGTTCCAGCTGCTCCCCTCAGCCCTGTGCTGTGCCCCCATCACCCCGAGGCCACTGACCCCCATTGCTCCGCAGGGAATGATGCCGTGCTGCGGAAGCTGTCCGAGCTGCAGGTGGGCGAGAAGTGCTGCGTGGTGGGGACTCTCTTCAAGGCCATGCAGCTCCAGCCCTCCATCCTGCAGGAGATCAGCGAGGAGGTAATGGAGGGACACTCCCCTGATGCACCCCCTCCACCTCCCCCCTACAGCTCAGGGGATGTGCCAGCGCATGTGGGAGCTCGTGGCTTCCCTGTGCTCACTGTGGCCAGGGAACTGGCAGGGATTACAGCTGGGTAGCTGGGCTGTGCCTGCTGTGTCCCTGGATGCCAGCTTGGTGGCATTTCTTGGTGCCAGCATGTTTTTGTGTGTGGTGCTTATGGAATCATGGAATGGTTTGGGTTGGGAGAGACCTTAAAGCTCATCCAAGGGCAGGAACACCTTTCACTAGACCAGGTTGCTCTGAACCCCATCCAGCCTGGCCTGGAACACTTCCAGGGATGGGGCATCCACAGCTTTTCTCGGCAGCCTGTGCCAATGTCTCACCATCCTCACAAGGAAGAATTCCTTGCCCATATCTAATCCAAATCCACCCTTTGTCCATCTGAAGCTGTTTCCCCCTGTTTGCCACCACCCTCACTCAGTGATGATTTTCCAACCCTCGGAGAGTTTGGATCCAAGGGGTTGGTAACACAACCCCCTTTCCCTGCCAACAGGGGAGGGGGATGAGGGGGGTGTCAGGGAAGCTCTGGCATCCCTATGCAGTGCCAGGGGCCCGTCTCCTCCCAGCCAGCTCACGTTGGGAAGTTTAAAGCTCCCACCGCCCATCTGAGCTGCTTCCTCCTTGGATGGGGCTCACGTTCAGGACACTGCAGGGAAGCACTGAGTGAAACCTTTCCATCTGGGGGGACTCCAGCTGCCAGGGCCTCCGGCTGGGGTGTTGGCCATGCTGGTGGGGGGACCTGGGGCAGGAAAAGGTCCCTGGGGGCCACTGGTTCTCGCTGAGGCTGTCAGAGCTGTCCCTGCCCACCCTGCAGCACAACCTGGTGCCTCAGCCGCCCCTGCCCAAGTACATCCAGCCCTCAGACGAGCTGATCCTGGAGGATGAGCTGCAGCGGATTAAGCTGGAAGGAGCCATCGATGTGCAGAGGCTGGTGACAGGTAAGGGCCAGCGGTGGCTCCACAGTGGGACCCACCCCACGGGTGCTGACCAGGGCTGACTGCCCACTCTGCCCCAGGGACCATCGTGGCCGTGTACGGCTCCGAGCAGGACGATGGCAGGTTCCTGGTAGAGGATCACTGCTTCGCTGACCTGCCACCACCCCTGCCCTGGAATGGGCCCACCTCTGACCGGTGAGTCAGCAGGAGCAGGGCTGGCACTGTGTCCCTGCCCTGCCAAGAGGGCTGGTGGAGGGGGTTGTTCCCTCTGCCCCGGCTCTGTGATGCCCCTTGGTTTGGGAGCACAGCACGCTGCCCAAGCCTCTCCATCCATCCAGGTTTGTGCTGCTGACCTCAGGGCTGGGGCTGGGCAGTGGGAGTGGGGAGGCCCTGCTGAGCACCCAGCTGCTGGTGGATGTGGTGACAGGGCAGCTGGGCGCCGAGGGCGAGCAAAGCTGTGCCGCCCACATCTCCCGAGTCATCCTGGCAGGGAACCTGCTGAGCCAGAACACACAGAGCCGGGACACCATCAACAAGGTACAGCGGGGAGGGGGGGCTCACAGAGCTTCTGAGGCGCCGGGATGATGTGGGGAGGGGGCAGAGGGCACACAGGGTTGTTCTTCACTGTCTCCCTGCTCACCCAGGCCAAGTACCTGACCAAGAAGACTCAGGCAGCGAGTGTGGAGGCCGTGAAGATGCTGGATGAGATCCTGCTGCAGCTCTGCGTGAGTGCTTGGGGTTGGCCAGGGGATCGGGTTCCTTTTGGGTGAGGGAGCCTAGTTCCTGAGGCAGGGGAGCAGCACTGCTATCAGCCCAGGGTGTGGGGTGGCAAACCCCCTTCCCCAGCACCCACCTTCCCTTTGAGCACCCCCTAGAGAGAGGCAGCACAAAACCCAGCTCCAGATCCTTCTCTCAGGATCTAGCCTCCATGGTGAAGCCAAGTGGAGTGTCCTGTGGGAAAGGGGCAGGAGTGACACCAGGGCTTTGCTCTGAGCCCCCTCAGAGGGCATTTTGGCTGCCCTGTTGATCCCTGCTCTGCCCACAGACCTCGGTGCCCGTGGATGTGATGCCCGGGGAGTTCGACCCCACCAACTACACGCTGCCACAGCAGCCACTGCATCGCTGCATGCTGCCCCTGGCCAGCCCCTATGCCACGCTACACCTTGTCACCAACCCCTACCAGGCCAACCTGGATGGTGTCAGGTAAACAAAGCTAGTGTGCCACCAGATCTGGTGACAGCTGTCAGCAGCACAGCACTGCAGAGCGTGTCCTCACATGTCCAGCATCCAAATCTCCCCTTCTTACCCCAAAAATATAGGTTTTTGGGGACATCAGGACAAAATGTCAGTGACATCTTCAAATACAGCAGCATGGATGACTACCTGGAGATCCTGGAGTGGACACTGCTGGCAGGACACATCAGCCCCACAGCCCCGGACACCCTAGGTACAGCAAGGACTTGGGGGGGGTCGCCCTCCCCAGGGTTGCAGGTCCCCCCCTAATTCTCATCCCCCCCAGGCTGTTACCCGTTTTACAAATCGGACCCGTTCATCCTCACTGAGTGCCCTCACGTCTACTTCTGTGGGAACGCACCCCGCTTCCAGTCCAAACTGCTCCAAGGTGCTCCTGCAGATCCTTGTGGGGGGCTGGGAGGTGCCGTGGGGCTCCTCCACCTGACACCTGCCTGTGTTCACAGGGGCAGAGGGGCAGCGGGTGCTGCTGGTGACAGTGCCCGACTTCAGCACCACGCAGACCGCCTGCCTCGTCAACCTGCGCGACCTCACCTGCCAGCCCATCACCTTCTCCGGCTTTGGGGCCGAGGACGAGGACGGGGACATGGAAGTTGGGCACTGACCACAGGGAGGGCACTGACTCCATTGCCCCCACCCCTCAGGGGGTCCTGGCACCGACCACCCTTGTCTGTCCTCTGGGAGGGGGGCACTGGAGGGACAAAATGCTCATACCAATATAACTTGATTTATTTGTGTAACAAAACTGTGTGGATGGGAGAGGGGCTGTGCCCGCCTCTGTGGGCCCTGCCCCGGCGAGCGGGACCACCCCTGCCATGCCACTGGGACAGGGACAGTGAGCTGGCACTGCCCAGCCCCGAGGGACGGGGTAGCATGTCCCTGACAGCGCCCAGCTGTGAAGGCCAATGCCCTTAGTCCAGGGAAGCAGCAAGGTGAGGGGCTGGAGCCCACTGGGAGCAGCTGCCCAGGCTCAGGGAAGATGTTGGAAGTGGATGCTGGGGCATCTGACCGTGGCTTGAAGCAGAGAAAAGGCCTGAGCATCCCTAGTCCCCAAAGTTCACTGTGTAGGTCTCAGCTGTGGTGAGAGGCTGCATTGTCCCCGTGCCCAGCTCCCAGCCCTCCATCTCTGTCACCAGCTCGGTGACCACCTCTGTCTCGGTGTCCATCTCCCAGGTGCCGGCTGTGGGCGGCTCCTGGCTCCAGGGCGTGTAGGCTGTGCTGCTGAAGGGGAAGGCCAGGGCCATGGTGGCCAGTGGGGCTGTGGGGCCGCTGGTGGTTGTGGTGGCATTGAGGCGCCGCAGCCGCAGCTGCTCCCGCAGCCGCATGCGGTGCCGGAGGCGCATCCGCAGGCGCAGGCGCTCGCGGGGTGTCATGGGCCGGCCGGGCACCACGAGGCGGATCGGCCGGTTCCCGTTCATGGCCATGATCTCCCGGATGCGCTTCCAGTTGGAGCGGGACAGGACAAAATTGCACTGGGTGGCCCCAATGTCGTAGAGGACGTGGCAGGTCTTGACGCTGGGATTGTAGCCCTCAGCCCGCGCCGACACACGGTACTCGCCCGGGTTCAGGATGCGCCAGTAGTCCCCACCGCTGGCTGTGATTACAGAGGGCAGCCGGGTGGGACAGAGGCGGTGCAGGGCTGCCAGTAGCCTGCCCACGTTTCACAGCCCCCTACCTGTTTTGATGTTATGGTTGATGCCCCCCACCACGATGGTGGCGTTGGCAATGGGCTCTCCCTGCTGGTCTGTCACTATGCCCTTGATTCCACGATGGACCTGGGTGAGGAAAGGGATGAGCAAAACCATGTGGGGCAGGTGGGGCAGCCTTGACTCTGTCCCAGCACATACCTGCTCCATGAAGGTGAGCAGAGACTCCTTGTTGTTCTCCCACTCCTGCTGCAGCTCACTCTCGTGGGGGAACTTGTCGCAGCCCAGGTAGACAGACAGCTCCAGGCAGTTGGTGTGAAGGTAGCTGAAGTCATTCATGCCTGCAAGACACATGGACACGTGCCCAGCCAGCCGCTCACTCACATTCCTGCAGTGGGGTCACAGGGCAGCTGTGCCACGGGCCCCAACTTACTGCCAGCCCGGGGGTGCCACTTGGCACCCTGCACGATGCCCATGGCGTCAGTCACGTCCTGCGCGTGGCAGCCCCCACGGAAGGTCTCAGTCATGGTGAGGTGTGCTGAGGCATAGGAGATGGCGAGCCAGCGGAACACGGCGTGGTCGGGCGTCTCCTGCAGCTCGGGATGCTCGTCCTCATAGTCCAGTGGGCGAGGGGCAGCTGCCGGCGTCGGGGGGCTGGGCCGGGCCATGTCAAAGGGGAAGGACACCAGCTTCTCCCCGCCCTGCAGGTTGGCTCCCAGCACGAAGGGGTTCTTGTCCATCCATGCCATGACAGCCCGTGTCTCCACCGCCACCTGTGAGGTGGGCACAGGGTGGGAAGTGTCACCCCCCTGTCACCTCCTCCCCTTCCCTGCCCCACCTCCACACCCCCCTCCGTGCTCACTGCCGCATCCTCAGCCAGGTAGTGCTCCGGGATGGGGATGTGGTGATTGGGGAACTGGTGGGGCACCAGCCGCCTCTCCTCCGCTGCCCACAGCGCTGAGGCCAGGTCGGGAAAGTTCTCAAAGAGGTCGAAGCCCTCCTCTGTCCAATGGCCCAGCGCCCAGTTGCCCAGTTCTGAGCCCTGTGGATGGCCCAGGACAGCGGTGAGCCCAAGGAGAGCTGCATCCTACCACCCACGTCCCATCCCCTGCTCTGCCATCCTGTCCCATTCCACCACTCTACCATCCCATCCCAGCTCCCCACCATCCCATCCCACTGTTCCAGGTCTCATACCCTGCCCTGACATCCCAGTTGCCTGGCTTGGAGCGCTGCCACCAGCCCAGGGCAGCAGTGAGCTGCAAGGGGAGGGCAGCATCCTACCACTCTGCCATCTCATCCCACTGCACCACATCCCATCCCCACTACCCCGCTGCTCCACTCACCCATCCCATTGCCCCACGGCCAATCCCACCACCCACATCCCACCCCGCTGTCCCCTCACCGCCTCGCGGGCCAGCTCGTAGCCGTCAGGGTTGAGGGAGGGGACGAGGTGGATGCGAGTGTCAGTGACCAGGCCCCGCACACGGGGGTTCCCGTCTTGGTACTCCTTGCACAGGAACTGCATCAGCAGCAGCAGCAGCTCCCGGCCCAGGGCCTCATTCCCGTGCAGCCCCGCCGTGTACCGGAACTCAGGCTCACCTGGGGCAGGGGGTGAGCAGGGTCAGCCAATGCCAGGGACCATAGCTGGGGCCCCCTGCACCCCCCACGCTCCCTCCACCTGTCTCATGCTCGCCCGGGCTGTCAGAGATCTCCATGGCGTAGATCTTCAGCCCCCGTGAGCTCTTGCCGATGTTGTAGATGCGGGTGATGGTGGGACACTCCTCGTTCACCACCTTCATCAGCTGCAGGGCGGGCGGAAATGGGGGCAGCACTTGGGGGGATAAGTCCACCCCCCACAGAGGATTCCAGCACCACGGAGGATCCCATCCCCCACCAAGCTGCACACCCCCAAGGAAGTGTCCACCCCCATGGAGGATCCAACCCCCACAGAGGATTCCACCACCGTGATGGATCCCACGACCATGGCTGTGTCTACCCCACGGAGGATCCCAGCCCATGGATGTGTTCATGGAGTGTCCCACCCCCCACAGAGGATCCCACCCCCCAGCGGATCTGCCCCCCAGCAGTGCCCACCTGTCTCATGTCCTTGTAGGAGTGGTGTCGGAAGTCCAGGTTGTCCGTGGAAGTCACCTCGTTCTGCTGGGTGTAGTAGCTGCTGACGGCTGTGGAGGGACACAGTGGTGGGGGAGAGCTGCCACCCCACCATAGCCCCCCAGGCTGCTTCGGAGTGACTGTTACCAGAAAGGGGGCACCCCAGGACCTCGAGGCGCAGGCAGAGGCTCCCATTCCAGCGCTGGGGGTAGATGCGGATGTACCGGGCCACCATCGGCTCAGGGAACTCGCTCAGCACTGGAGTGTCCTTGTCCACATTGCCATAAAACATCTGCCAAGGGGGGGAGATGTACTCGAGAGGGTCCCCATTGTCCCCATGTCCCCCCCCAAGCCTGGTCTGGGGTCCCCACCATCTCCTCGTAGCCATTGCTGTACATCACCCAGTGCTGGCTGTCGTTGCTGAAGCCCACGTAGAAGCTGGTGACAAAGTCATCACTGCAAGGAGACAGGGACAGGTTGGGACTCCCACTCCCCCCACTCCCCCCTGCCTGTGTCCCCACCTCCACCCCCATGTCCCCGTACTGGATCTGGGAGTCGCGCCCCTGGGTGATGACGCCGGTGAACATGGTGATGCGGCGAGTGTCCACCTCGAGCCAGTGCGCCCGGCTGTCGTCCTCGGCACACCACGCTCCGTCGAAGAAATCGTCCTCGTTGGTGCCCGCCTGGGGGGGACAGTGAGTAGGACGTGCGTGAGGGTGTCACTGTCAGCCCCGGGTGGGTGGGAGGGGTGACCCTCACCTGCATGTTGAGGCGGCCACGCTGGGCGCCCAGCCCGTGGCGCAGCATGGAGGAGGCCAGGATCTGGTCGTCCTCGATGCGGTGGGACTCCAGCCCGATTGGGGGACATCCTGGGGACAGCGGGGGGAGAGGGAGTGATGAGCATCCCCCCCACAGCGGGGTGTCCCCGTCAGTTCTGGAAATGGGGACACTCACTTGTCTTCTCTGCCGGAGGGGTCCATTCCTCATCTGGATCCCACTTCTTCCCTCCTGGTTTTTTGGTTTTTCCTGGGAAAGGGGCACAGTGAGGGGGGCAGGGATGGAGATGGGAGTGGGGGGACAGGGATGGGGACTGGCACCCACCTTTGCGGTCCTGGCCCTTCTCCTCTGCCCAGGGCTCCTCCTCCTCCTCCTCCTCCTCCTTGCTGCTGCTGCCTTTCTTGGGCTTTGCTGTTGGGGAGGCGACACCCACCCCAGGGACGTGACATTCATCCCAGGGATGTGCCACCAGTTCCAGGAACATGGCACCCCCCCGGGGATGTGACACCCACCATGCAGACATGTCACCCACTGCAGGGACATGCCACCCTCCCCAGGGACATGCCACCCTCCCTGTGGCTCTGCCACCAACTGTGGGGCATGCCATCCACCATGGGCCCACCCAGCCCCTGCCCATCCCTCCAACCACCCTCGCCCCCTCTCACAGGGTCTGATTTTCTCCTCGTCTGTCTCCATCCCGTCATCCTTGTCCGGATGTTTGCGGGGCTTCGGCGGGGGGGGCAGCCCGTAGGTCACTGGGGGGCACAGGGTGGGGGTTGGGACACCCCTCTGGGGCTGGTGGGGGGCAGGGGTGATGGGGGGTCCTGGGGTGCCCCCTCCCTCCCGGGCTGTCACTCACGGTCATCGTAGTCAGGTGGCTCGAAGCCCTCACCATAGTCCCCTTCGGTCACTGGGCCAGGGAGGGGGGGCTGTGGGGGGGGCTGCAGGGGGGGCCGTGGGGGGGGCTCCTCTGGCTCTCCTGGTGGGGGGAAGGGGCTGTGCTGGGGATGAGGAGGCAATAGGGTCCCCATGTTCCTGCAGGGTCCACTATGCCCCCATGGGGTTCTTCATGCCCCTATGGGGTCCCCACGGGATCAGCATGCCCCTCTGTGGGGTCCTCATGTACCTGTGGGGTCCCCACACCTCTACCATCCCCCTGAGGGTCCCCCATGCTCCAATGGGAATGCCGTGTCCCTGTGGGGTCCTCCATGCTCATACAGGGTCCCCGTGTCCCTGCAGGGTTCCTTGTGTTCCTATGGGGTCCCCCATGATTCTGTGGGATCCCTCTGTCCCTATGGAGTCTCCATGTCTCTTTGGGGTCCCTATATCCCTCTACATCCCCTGGCACCCCCAAACCACCAAGAGCTGTCCAGACTCCTACAGTGTCCCCACACCCCTATGGGGTCCCCACACCCTTTATGCTGACCCCATGCCCACCCCAGCTCCAGGTTGCCCCAAAATGCTGCTCCCCTGTGTCCCCAAGGCTGGGGACTGTCCCCCAACCTCACCCCTAGTGGTGCCAGCCCGTGTCCCCCTGTCCCCCCACATACGGGGCTCCTCAGGCTGGGGCCAGACACGCTCGGGTCTCCTCCTGCTCGGGGGCCTGGGGGGCTTCTGCTGCCGCCGGATGTACTCGACTGGGGACACAGAGGGTGGCCCTGGCTTTGGGGTGCAAGGTGGGGGGTACATCCCCTCCATCCCTCCCTGCAGGCCAGGGGACCCTGGTGGTCCCCCCACCTGCACCCCAGCACCGTACAGTCCTCGTAGTCCTCCCGCTCCAGCTGCTCGTTGTAGTCCAGGGTCGGGGGCTCCGGCTCCTCGGGAAGCTCTGCAGAGAGGGGACACGGGGGGAAGGGGCACAGGTGGCACTGGGGTGCAGGAAGGGGACACCAGAGAGCAGGGAGGTGGCCCTGGGGTGCAAGGTGGTGGCACTGGGACTCAGGGAGGTGGCACCAGGATGCAGGAAGGCAGCACTGGGACACAGGGAAGTGACACTAAGGATTAGGGAGGTGACATAGGGGTGCAGGAAGGTGGCAAGTGGGAATAGGGAGGTGGCCCTAGGCTGCAAGGGAGTGGCCCTGGGGAGCTGGGAGATGGCATTGGGGTGCAGGGAGATGACATTTGGGGACAGGGAGGTCGCACTGGGGCGCAGTGGGGTGGCCCCAAGACAGGGTGGTGGCCCTGAGGGCTGGGCACTCACCTGGCTGGGGCTTGGGGTCCCAGTCCTCCCGGCCCAGCCCCCAGCGCTCACTCTGTGGCTCCTCCAGCTCCCCTGGGGACAGGAAGAGAGTGAGGGGCTGGTAGGGCCCCTCAGGGCCCCAGCATGCCCCTCATCTACCCTGTCCTACAGCAGGAAGAGGAAGGTTAGGGGGACAGAGAGGGGGACTCCAGGGGGACAAAGCCACTAGGGCAGCTGAGCAGGACATGGGGTGATGCTCTGCTTTGCTGAGACCCACCACCCCAACACAGCCCACAGCGAGGGATGTCCCCAAAACTCACCTCGGCCACCTCCATCCTCTTCCTCCTCTTTGTAGTGTGAAGGCTCCAGGAACTCAGGTGCCCCCTCAACATCCTCACCCTGCAGGGGCTGTGGGGTGGTGGGGGGCTCTGGGGAGAGGCTTGGTGGTACCAGTGGCTTCTTGCCAGAGGGTTTGGTGGCCTTGGGTGGCTTCTCCTTGGGTGGCTTCTCCTTGGGCTTTTTGGAGCCTTTTGGGGTTTTTTCAGAGCCTTTGGGGTTTTTTTCTGAGCCTTTTTGGGGGTTTTCAGAGCCTTTCGGTGGCTTTTCCTTGGGTTTCTTGGGGAGTTTGTCCTTGCTCCGGTCCCTGTCTTTGTTTTTGTCCTTCTTGGGGCTCCGGGGTCTCTCCTTGGGCTTCTTGGGAGGCTTGGGGGGTTTTTCCTTCTTCCCCTTCCTGGGTTTCTCAGGCTCTGTCAGCGGCCCTGGGGAGTCTGGGGGAGGGAGGGGGCGAAAAGGAGGGGCAGCCGCCCCGAGGTGGGGTGAGGGACGGCGGGGCCGGGCTGAGGGGTCCCCCCCGTCCCGCCTCCCCCCGTTCCCTGTGGGATGGCGGTGCCGGTCGCTCACCGGTGCCGGTGCCGGTGCCGATGCTGAGGTCGGTGCCGAAGCTCAGCTCGGTGCCGTGCCCGTCCCGGTCCCCGCCGTCCCCGGGCCCGAGAAAGCCCCGCAAAAACTCCTCGATCTCGGCGTCGGTGAGCGCGGGGGGCCCCGGGGCGGCCCCCGGTGCCGGTACCGGCAGCAGCGGCAGCAGCGCGGCCGTCAATAGGAGGCAGGAGCGGGGCGGCCCCGCCGGGACCATCGCGCTCCGCACCGGCCCCGCGCCCCGAGAGCCCCGAGAGCCCCGGGCGGGCGGGCTGGGGGCGGCGCTGCGGCCGGGGGCGGCTCCGAGCGGCGGCGGCGCCCCCGGGACCCGCTCGGCACCGGGACGGCACCGGGATGATACCGGCACCGGGATGGCGCTGGCACAGAACGGCATCTGGATGGCACTGAACGGGATGGGCACCGGCACTGCCACTGTCGCTGGCCACATGCTGTACTGGCACCGCACCGGGTCCGAGACTGCCGGGGACCCGCACTGGCACCGCGCGGAACTGGCGCTGCCTGGTACCGGCACTGGCACCGGCACCGGCACTGCCGGGGACCTGCGCTGCACTGGCACCGGGACTGGCACTGCAGTGACACCGGTACTGAGGGGACCCGCGCTGCACTGCGCTGGCACTGCCTGGGACCGGTCTCGAGCTCTCACCGGCACTGACTGGGGCACAGCACTGTACTGGCGCTGTGGGCACCCTGGACTGCAGGGGCTGGCATTGCATCAGCACTGGCACGGCGTGGGGACCAGGACGACACGGCACCGGCACCGTGGCCCCACGTGCGGCGTCTGGTTCAGGCCTGGCACTGGGCTGGGCACTGGTGCTGCACCCGCAGCAGTGACACCGACACCGTGCTCACAGCGCAGGCACACCCTGCACCCCTGTAACCCCTGCGCCCCTGTACCACCCACCGCTCTGTGCTGCTGTAAACCCTGAACCCCCACTACCCCCTGCACTCCCGTACCCCCTGCAACCCCTGAACCCCCTGCACTCCCTGTCCCCCCTGTCCCCCTGCACCATTTGTACCCACTGCACCTCTGTGGGTGCTGCACATGCAGGCTCGGAGCCTCAAGTGCCAGTGCTGCATCTGCCCTGGGACCGGGCACAGCCCCTGGCATCCGTGACACTGCAGGCACAGCACACAGGAACCCCGTTGTCTGGAGCAGCACATGGACACACTACACACGTGAAGACACCGCACATGAGACATGCACAGCACACGGCACACGCACTGCACACCCCCTGCACGTGCCTGGCAGTGCCCTGGGCTCCCTGCACACGCTGCACACGGAGCACACAGGACGAGCTGCGTGTGGGGCAGGACCACGCGCAGAGACCGTGCACTGCACACTGCACACGTCCTGCACACGTGTTGCACACACATTACACACGTGTGACCCCCCCTCCGACACTTCCCCTGCCCAGGACGGGGGTTCAGGCTGGGGTGTGCCCCCCTAGAGTGCCCCCTGGGGTGCTGGAGGGCGCAGAGGGTGATGTTGGGGGGTGCACTGGGTGCCCCCCACCCGCTCGGGCCCCGCAGGCTCCCTGGGCCGCGGTGGTGGCGGGGCCACGTGGCAGCTCAGGCCTCCCGTGCTCGTCACATGCGTGGCCCCCCCTCGTCACACATGTGCCTCCCCCCGGCCATGACTCACTGTCCAGCAATGCTGGGGCCTGCCGGGAGCTGGGGGGCCCCACCTGCACCTCCGAGTGCCTCCCAGTGCAGCCCAGTGAGCCTCTGCTGCAGCCTCCACCCCACCCCATGCAGCCCCCCGTGACACCTCCCCTTCCAGCTCCACTCCCAGGACAGCCTCCCTAAGCTGTCATGGTTCCCCCACTACAGAATCCCCCGCAGTACAGCCTTCCCCCAGTACAGCCCCCCTATTCCCAGTACAAATATCCCCCCCCAGTGCAGCCCTACCAGTACAGCTCCCAGTAGACCCCCCCCACCCAGTACAGTCCCCCCCATTCCTAGTACAGTCCCCCAGTTCAACCCCCTCCCAATCCAGCCTCACCAGAACAGATCAGCACAACTTTGCAGTGCAACCCCACCAGTACAGCTCCCAGTATACCCCCTCCAATCCCAGCCCCTGTGTGGACCACCCAGTACAGTCCCCCAGCCAATATAGCCCGCTTCCAGTTCAGCCCCCCCCCCGAGCACACCCAGTACAGCTCCCAGTATAGTCTTCACACCCAGTAGAGTCCCCCCTTCCCAGTACAACCCCCGTAGGGTCCCAAAGCTGCCCCAGCCCCTGGCAGGGGGGAAGAAGCCTGTGAGCCCCCAGGGGGGTGGCCCATGGGTGGCACTCTGTGCTCTGGGTGACACTGGGTTCTAGCGGGTGGGGGTCCTGGGGAGAGGTGTGTCCTGGACAGGGGTGGTCCCAGTAGGATGGGGTACAGTGTCCTCAGAGTGGAGGTGTCCCATGAGGGTCCCAGCAGGGTGGGGCTCGTGGAGGGTACATCCAGGAGGGTGGGGGTCCCAGCAGTGGGGTGGGGGGGTCCCATGAGAGTGTGGTGGATCCAGCAGTGTTGGGGGGTCGCTCAGGAGGAGGGGGGGATCCCCAGGACAGTCCCCAGGATGGTGGGAGTCCCAGTAGGGTGAGGGGGGATGTCAGTGGAATGGGGCTCCCAGCAGAGTGGGGAAGGGTCCAGGAGGGAGGGGGTCCCGGCAGAGTGTAGGTGGCCCCTGCACAGGGGCGGCGCTCAGGAGGGTGGGGGTCCCAGCAGTAGGGTGGGAGTCCCAGAGGGGAGGGGAAGCCCATAGGGGCAGGGGCTCCCAGCAGAGTGGGGGTCCTAGGGCTCAGTGCCCCCTCCATTCGAGGCCACGTGCCCCCCCGGGGGGCCCAGCCCCGTCCCCCCTGCTCGCCCTCCCCTCCCCGTCCCCACCCTTTCCTGCTCCTGACTCACCGCCGGCGCCTTCCGGGTGTCGGGGCGTCCGTCGGTGCCACTCGGCCGCAGCCTTGGACGGAGCCGGGGCTTCTCGGGGCGTCCCTCGGGGGTCTGTCTGTCCGTCGGGGGGGTCTGTCCGTTCGTGCGGAGGAGGGGCTGGCGCGGTGTCCATCTGTCCGTCATGGAATGTGTGCCTCGGGGATCTCTGTCTGTCTGTCTGGGGGCATCCCACCCCCGTGGGGTCTGTCTGTCTGCTAGGGTGTCCGTCTCCCCTTCCAGGTGTCTGGCTGTCCATCAGGACACCTCTGTCTATTGGGTGTCTGTCCGTCTTCCTGGGTGTCCATTTATCGGAGTGTCTGTCCATGGGGGTGTTCCCTTACCCATAGAGGTCTCCACCTGTACATGGGGGTGTCTGTCCATCCTCTGGGTGACTGCCTGTCCATTGTGGCATCTGTCTCCCTGGTGAGGTGCCCCTCTGTCCATCTGGGTGTCCATCGGGGTGTCCATTTGTCCACCTGGGTGTGTTCAGTTGCCTTCTGGATGTCTGTTGGCAAGTCTATCTGTCCTTCTGTGTGTCTGTTGGGGCATCTGTCTGTCCTTCTGAGTGTCCATCTGTCCATCACGGTGTCCCTCTGTGCAATGGGTTGTCCCTCTGTCCTTCTGGGTACCTGTCCAGATATCGGTCTGTCCTTCTGAGTGTCTCATTGTTTATCGAGGTGTCCATCAGGGTGTCCACTTGTCCTTCTGGGTATCTGTTAGGGCATCCATTTGTTCTTCAGGGTAATAATCTGTCCACTAGGGTGTCCTTGACCTTCTGGCTCTCCATCCTTTGTGTCCATCTCATGGTGTCCCCCCATCCGTCCATCCACAGGTCCATCCATCCACCCATCTCTGCCACCCCAACGCCATGTACACCGCGCTCCCCAAAAGGTACATCCCCTCCCCACTACCCCCCCTTCCCTGATTGCCCCCCTCTCACCCCTGCCTGCCCCACAGTGGTTCCCCTTTCGGCCCTGCAGCCACTCTCCCGGGGCTGCACATCTGGCGGGTGGAGCAGCTGCGGCCCGTGGAGGTCCCCGAGGCTGCCCGGGGGATTTTCTTCTCCGGGGATTCTTACCTGGTGCTGCACAACGGGCCAGAGGAGCGCGCCCACCTCCACCTGTGGATGGGTGAGCGCCGGGGGGGCTGTGGGGCTCCAGGGGCAGGTGGGGTTGGGTGCTGACCTGGCTGCCCACAGGCCGGGACTCCTCGCAGGACGAGCGGGGCGCCTGTGCCCTCCTCTCCACCCAGCTGAGCTCTCTGCTAGGCGAGCGCCCCGTCACTCACCGTGAGGTGCAGGGCAACGAGTCTGACCTCTTCATGGAGTACTTCCCCCACGGCCTCACCTACCAGGTACTGGGGTGCCCAGCGGCACTTGGGGTCCTCCCAGTATGCAGCACCCCAACCAGGCTTCCAGCACCCCAGATGGGTGCTCAGTGTCACCGCTGGGCTCTCCACACCCTCACTACTCTGCTTCATCTGTGCTGTGCAAGAGGGACCCCCACTGGGTGCTGGGCACCCTCAGAAGGTGCTCAGCATCCCTTCTGGGTGTTCACATTCATGCTGGATGCTTGTCATCCCCACTGGGTGCTGGGCACCCCATCAAGTGCTCAGCACACCCATGTGGTGCTCAGCATCCCCTCCAGGTGCTAACTATCCATGCTGAGTGTTTGCCACCCCCATTTGGTGCTGGACACCCCATGGAGTGCTGAGCCCCCTGTGCCAGCAGGAAGGTGGTGTGGCCTCAGCATTCAAGCCCACCCAGCCCAGCCCCAGCCCTGGCCCTGCACCCAAACTGTACCAGGTGAAGGGCAAGAGGAAGATCCGGGCGAGTGAGCGAGACCCAGCCTGGGCCAGCTTCAACACCAGGGACTGCTTCCTCCTCGACCTGGGACAGGTGAGTGGGGTGCACTTGCCCCCTCCCTGGGCCTGCTGTCCCCATCTCTGGCCCCCAGGTCCTTCTCATGTGGTGGGGGGGAGGGGGCAAGTTCAACGTGTCCTATGTGTCCCTCTGTCCTCTGGGGCATCCATCAGCTCATTGGGGTGTCCCTCTTGGTTGGGGCACCTGTACCTCCATAGGACTGGCTGTTTGTCCTTCTGTTGGGGTGTCTGTCCATCTCTCCAAGCGCCCAGCCATCTGCAGGGGTGTCTGCCTCATTTTTGGGGTGTCTATCTGTTGGGGTGTCTGTCTGTCTCTTGGGTGCCCACTGACCTCTTGGGGTGTCCCCCTATCCGGAGCGGGGTTTGATGGTTGGGGTGTCTGTCCATCCATTGCAGTGTCCCTCTGCCCATCGCAGCATCTTCCTGGACCAGCTTCAACCCCCGCGGCTGCTCCATCCCCAGCCTGGCTGAGGCAGGTTGGGGACCACTGTGGGGTGGCTCCATCACCACTGTTCCCCTCCCTGTCCCCAGACCCTTTTCGTGTGGTGTGGGGCCCGGAGCAACGTCCTGGAGCGCAGCAGGGCGCAGGAGCTGGCTGTGGCCATCCGGGACAGCGAGCGGGGTGGCAAGGCACGCCTGGAGATCGTGGTGGACGGCGAGGAGCCACCCGAGATGGTCCAGGTACGTCCTCACTGGGAGGAGAGGGGGACGTGGGTGTCCCTGGGGTGGCTCTGTGACACCCCCATCTTGTCCCCTGGCAGGTGCTGGGCCCCAAGCCCCCCTTGCAGGAGGGCAGCCCCGAGGAGGACGTGGCAGCTGACCGGAGCAACACGGGGGCAGCCGTGCTCTACAAGGCAAGGACATGGCAGGACACCCCCGTGGCACCAGGGCTGGGCATGGCTGAGCGTCACCATGGAGGGCACAGGGATGGAGATGGCCAGGGGACACCATGGTGATTCTAGGGTCAGGCATGGCCAGGGACAGTGCAGTGGTCCCATGGGAGACGTGGGACTGGGCAACACCAGGGGACACTGTGGTGGCCCCTGGGCATACGTGAAGCTGTGGACAACCAGGGGACACTCCAGTGGTTCTAGGAAAGCCACAGGGAGCTGTGCATGGCCAGCAGACACACCTTGGTGGCCCCAGAGAGCATATGAGGCTGGGCATGGCCTGGGGACACAGTGGATGCCCTGAGGCAGGCATGGATGGGGAATGCTGCAGTGGCTGGGTGGGAGGACACCGGGCTGGGGCAGCTCTGGGTGACCTTGCAGTGACGTCCCCTCCACGGGCAGGTGTCGGACGTGACGGGGCGCATGGACCTGACCCAGGTGGCCGCTGGCAGCCCCTTCAGCCAGAGCCTGCTCTGCCCCGATGACTGCTTCGTGCTGGACAACGGCGCTGGCGGGAAGGTCTACGTCTGGAAAGGTGCCTGGGGTGGGGACACAGGGTGACATGGAGACGGGGGCCATGCCCAGAACGGCTCTGACATCCCCACCGCAGGGCGCAAGGCCAATGAGCAGGAGCGCCGTGCAGCCCTCAGGGTGGCCGAGGAGGTGATCGCCCGCATGGGCCACCCGCCCCAGACACAGGTGGGTGCAGTGGTGAGGGGTGCCCGGGGGCTGGCATGGGAAGCATCACCCCCTCCCGATCCCTGTCCCGTCCCTGTCCCCATTGCTGTCCCGGCAGGTGGAAATCCTACCCCAGGGCTGCGAGACGCCCCTCTTCAAGCAGTTCTTCACCAGCTGGAAGTGAGCAGCAGGTGCCCATGGGGCCAGTGCCCAGTCCAGGGTGTCACCAGGCTTATGCTGGCTGTGCCAGCTCCCTGCAATGCTTGTGCCCTGCTCAGCCATCCCTATGCCTGTGTCTTTGCCCATCCCATCCCCATGCCATTGTCACTCACATCCTTGTGCATCACATCCTTGACAACCCATGCCAAGCCCATGCCATCTCCATTGCTGTGCTATCCCTGTGCCTTTGCCCACCCCGTGTCCTTGCCACAACCGTCTCCTGCCATCCCCAAGCCCGTGTCATCCCCCTTCCTGTGCCATTCCCTGTGTCATCCCCATCCCTTTGCCCCTCCCATGCCCACATCATCCCTGTCCATCCCTGTGCCATCCCCATGTCCACATCACTTCCTTCCCCATCCCTACCTCATCCCCAAGTCCAAGCCATCTCCTTCTTATGCCAACCGCATCCCATGCCATCCCTCCTCCACACCATCCCCAAACCCATGTCATCCCTGCCCCTGTGCCATCCTGTCATCCCCACTCCTTTGCCCACCCTGTGCCTACCTCCATCCCCATCCCTACACCATCCCAAGCCACGCCATGCCCACAATACACCTTCCCCCTGCCACTGCTGCCATAACTGGGCCACCTGCACCCCTGACCACCTTCCTGAGTGTGCCTGTGCCACGCTGTGCCCACCCCGTGCCCATGCATCTCACCCCTTGCCCAGGGCCCCGGAGAATAAAGGGACAGTGCCACATCCTGTGTCTGGCTGCTCTGGGTGTGGTACCAGCCCTGGGGATGGGGGGACACTAGGGGACTCAGGACAGGGCAATGGCCCTGCAGGGGACGAAGGTGTCCCCACCACCCTGGTGTGATGACACCCCACATGGTACCCTACAGGGCCACCTGTGTCACCAGGGCACCAGCCCTCTGCCCCATGAGGTGATACCCACAGCTACAGGATGTCCCCAGGGGCTGGCAGCACCCAGAGTGACCAGGAGCCTCAGTCCTTGTGTGACCACCTGACCCCGAAGTGGTTGGGAAAGGTGGGAGATGGCTCCCAACTGGCTGCCACCCTGCATCCCCCACGTCCCCAAATCACCCGTGTGCTCAAGTCCCTGATACCTCCAAATGCCCAGTGTACCTCCATGTCCACATCCTCGAATGTCCCACCCTCTGCTCTCTCCACAGTCCCTGTGTCCCCAAACCCTCAGTGTCACCAACAACACCCCCAAATCCCCTCACCACCCTGGGGCCAGCCAGACCCTGCAACCCCCATCACTGCTGGCTGCTCCCTCCCTCATTAGACCCAGATAATTAGTGTTGGAACTAATTATGTCCCCAGTTACCCCTCCCTTGGCCCCTGCTCATGACAATCTGATGTGACAACACGTCTGGCATTAGGGGCACCAAACCCTTGGCATTCCACCCCAATTCCCACCCACATCCTTTCACATCCATCACCAAGGAAAAGCCCTTTTATTGTAGCTGGGGAGGGCCTGAGGTGGGGGGAGAGGGAGGGGGAAGGAGCCCAGGGGAGGGACTTAGAGGAGCCACCATGTTCCCCAGTGGGAGGAGTGGGTGAGCCAGGACCCCCTGACACCTCAAACCCCATCCTCTCCTTTTACTCCTAAAGTGACACTGAGGTGGGAAACTCAATGTGGGGAAGGGGCTGGGCTTTTCCTTGTTCACAGTGAATTTGGGGTAATGGGGGAGGTCCCACCCGCTTGGCCTGGCTGGATCTGCACTGTAGGGGAGCTTATTCACTCCCAATTTAAATCCCTGGAGCATGATTTGGGGAGAGGGAAGGGAAACCCTCTGGTGGGGAGAGCAGGGAGGAAAACAGGTTCACGTGTGGCGAGCTCGGGGTGGTCAGGGTTGGGGGGGAACAGAGCCAGGATTCAGCTCTCCTGGTGATGCCAAAACCATTCTGATGAGCTTTGCTGGTGAAATAAAATTGGGAAAGTGGCTTCTCCGGTGTGGCTGCAGCAGGTCCAAGGTCACAGGGTGAGAGAGAGTGCAGGGGGGAGGTAATTTGTTCCCTGAAAATGCCCTGTGAGGGATTTGCCACCTCCCTCCATCCCACTCCAAAGCCAAGGGAGGAAGGGGAGACCAGCACTGTGGGGCTCAGGGTAGGATGGACCCTTCACCCACCCAAGGGCAGCTATGGGGGGCAGGGGGGCAGCACCTGGGGGGACCCCACTGCCCAGGGAGTGGGGAATGGCACTTCACTTAGAGAGAGAAAGAAAGAGAGAAGAAGAAAAAGCCACACGTCATTTGGAAGAATCAGGCAGGAGCTGAGTGGTCCCAGGAGGCTGGAATGGTCCCAGGGGTCTGGAGCAGTCCCAGGGGTCTGGAGCCCCCCACCAGCCCCCCCGCCAGTCCCCCCTACTCTATCAGTTCCACGTAGTTGGCAGGGAACATGCCAAAGTGACCATCAGGGCCGTAGCCACGCCACCAACCCTCGTCAATCATCTCGATGTTGGTGATGATGTTCTCAGGATCAAAGGAGATCTCGGTGTCATCAGCTGGAATGGAATAGAGAGAAGGAGGGGGGGTCAGACCACCTGTACCCTCCCAGCTCTGGGGTTTCCAACATAAGAGGAGTGTGGAGCTGCTGGAGCAAGTCTAAAGGAAGTCTCAGAGATGCCCCGAGGGCTGGAGCCCCTCTGCTCTGGGGACAGGCTGGGAGAGCTGGGTGTGTTCACTTGGAGGAGAGAAGGCTCTGGGGAGACCTGAGAGCCCCTTCCCGTGCCTAAAGGGGCTCCAAGAGAGCTGGAGAGGGACTTTGGACAAGGGCCTGGAGTGGCAGGACACAGGGAATGGCTGTGGGTCTCACCAGCCTGGTAGTCGTAGAGCGCTCGGGCACAGAGCCCCTTCCCCGCCAGGTCCGGCGGCTCCTGGTACTCCAGCCCATAGTCGTATTTGGCATCATCAGCTCGTTCCTTCAGGAAGGAAGGAGAGAGGGAGAACAGGAATTACCAGAAGAAAAGGGAGGGAGGGAGGAAAACAGCAACGTGAAGCACCCAGAGAGGTAGATCACCCCTGGGGCTCAGAGGCTGGAGGTCCCGGGTGCCCCCCGGAATAAAACCTGGGCTCTGGGAAAGTCTCGCCACATCTCTGCCACGGGACCCAGGAGACCAAACCAGCCCTGAGCCGAAGAGTCAAGGTGGCCACCTCTCCAGTCAACACTGATCCCTGTCCCTTGAGATCTCATCCCAACAAAACCACTGGAGACCAGTGGCAGACAACCTGTCTGGAATCTGATCCTTATCCCTTGGGGTCCCCCCTGCAGAGAGAGGTTCAATTCCCATGGATAAGCTCCAGCTTCCCATGGAGCTTTCTGCCGGAGCCTGAGCCAGCTGTCATTTGCTTTCCTCTGGAAAGGCTGAGGGGATTGCTCAGCCCATCTACTCTGGAATCCTTTGGAATCTGCTGGACACTTCCAGACAAATTCCAGAATGATAAAATGATGTTTGGAATGCTGATGGTTTGGTGAGCAGAGGAGAGGAAACCAAAGGGCCCCACATCTCCAAGGGAAGCACAGCACAACCCCACTATTAGCCACTGGAGAATATTGGAGCACGCCAAGAATAGCTGGGAATTCCAGCTCTGCTGGGTTTGGATGTGCAGGAGAAGGAGGAGAAAGGGCTTTGAAGAGGCTTGTGGATCCTCTCCCCTCACTGGCTCTGGAGCACTGACAACAGCTGGACGGCCCTGGAGTACAGGCTGGGTGCCAGGGGCTCAGCACCAGTGTCTCCCACTGGGAGCACTGGGGAGGGATGCAGCAGCACCCCCTCACCAGGCAGATGCACTGGAGTGCACGTGAGCTCCAGGGTTTCTCCTACTGATTTTAGCCCAGAAAAGGGTTCCAGACCCATCCTAAAGGATAAAGCCACGCTCTCCTACATGAATTCTGGCCCCTCCTCAGGGGTCCCTGCCCCCCAAACGCACCTGGGGAGGCTCCTCATAGATGGCTGAGGGCTCCGGAGGCTCCTCGTACAGATTCGTCTCTTCCACACGGGACATCGGGACGCCAGAATTGTACCCGGAGTCTCGTCCTGAGGAGAAACATGGCATCTGTCACCAAAATCACGCCCTGTTCCCTTGTCCATCTGCCTCCTGCTCCAGGCTGGAGTGACAGCACATTCCTGGTGGAAGCTGGGTGTCCCCCAGATCTCCTGTCCAGCCAGGGAATGGAGCATGCTTGGACCATGGGATGGGGCAGGCAGGAAGCACAGAAGAGAGCAAGCAGGGGTTTAGGGAGCAGTGAAAAGGATAAGGGAGAGATCCAGGATCTCCAACAGGGAAGGGATAAACTCGAAGGGATAAACTTACTCTGGATGAACCATGTTCCCGTGGAGGGGAAGGGCTGGAGTGGAGGCCATGGCCAAGAGCAGCATCTAGTGGTGATGGTGGCCTGGCTACACTGGAGCATGGCCCTGGCCCTCGGCACATCCCTGGGCCCCAGTCTGTCCCTGGTCTCTGCCTCACCCCTGGCCCTCTCCTTGTCTCTGGTCCTCAGCCTGTCCCTGCCCCCCACCTCATCTCTGGACCCACAGCTTGTCCCTGGTCCTCAGTTCATCCCTGGCCCCCAATTTGTTGTCCCTAAACCCCACCTCACACCTCATCATCCCTGGCCCCCACCTTGTTTATGCCCTCACCTCCTCCCTGCACATGGCAGGGGGGTGGAACTAGATGGTCCTTCACATCCCTTCCAACCCAAACCAACCTGTGATTCCATGATTCAGGGACAAGGCCAACCCTCAGTGCCACCCACAGCACATGGGGAGACCTCTGGGCACAGCCAGCCCTCTTCTGGAATCGCTCCCTGTCCCAAACCACTGGAAAGTGGTTAAGCAGGGGCACCTTCCACTAGCCCAGGTTGCTCCAAGCCCCATCCAACCTGGCCTTGGACACTTTCAGGGATGGGGTAGCCGCAGCTTCTCTGGGCAACCTGTGCCAGTGCCTCACCACCCTCACAGGGAAGAATTTCTTCCCAATATCCCATCTAACCCTGCCCTCTGGCAGTAGGAAGCCATTCTTCCTTGTCCTGTCACTCTGTGGCCGTGTACTGGTCTTTACTGGGACAGGGAAACAGCCCAGTCTAACTCTGGAGTTGGGAAACCCCTGCACAGGGGGTGTCTCAGGGCACTTTGGGCAAGTCCAAGTGTGACTATCAAAGCCCCTGTGGTCTGGAGGGGGCTGGGGGTGCTTGGAGCTGAATTCCAGCCTTTCAGCAGGAGATATCCTCATCCCCTGGACACTGAGCCTTCGGCTGAGGACTAGGAGGAACCATCCTCACCTCAGCATCACACTCAGCCCTGGCTGGAGACAAACACGGGGGTTCCTGGTCCAAGGAATGGGAAAAACACATGGAGTCTCTGAGCCAGGCCCCAACATGCCCAATTTTGTGGAATCTATTTGAAAAGATGCAGAGAAAAGCTCTGGGGAGGGAGCCAAGCACGAACCTGCTGCAGGTACTGGGGAGGCTGGAGGTGACCCCCAAACATCCCCGCTGGGGGAGGCAGGACTGGGCACAGAGTTCACCTCCTTCTGCAGGAACGGGCTGCGGAGCTTCCCTGGAAAAGGAGACTGAGGGGCTGCAGGAGCTGGGCAGGCAGCAGGACTCCCAGCCCACGACTGTGCACCCAGGGGTGCTGCTGAGTCACCCTCCCAAGCAGGATTTTCCAGCTCTAATCCTGGTTGTGGAAAACAAGTTTGGCAACTGGTTACAGCAGCAGCAGCCAAGGGAAAATTTAAAAAAAAAAAAAAAAGATTTTGGGGGAGGAAGAGGAGCTGGGAGACCCTGCCACTGGCTCTCCAGGGTGATTTCTGGAGCAGTCTGAATGCCACAGACATCAAACTGGGAGGGGATGATGCAAACTGGTTTCTGCCAGTCCATTTCCTGTGGCAAGAGTGAACTGTGCACTGTTATCTCTCTATCTCCACCTCCAAACCAAACAAAAGCTGAGGAGAAGAATTGCCAGACAAACCCTACCAGCACCAAGACTCCAGTCTACCCTCACCTCTGAGTCTGATCAGTTGCAGGGTATTTATCTCCTTTTCTTCCATGAAAACCATCAAATCCTAATGACATACCTCAAAATCACCCTCTCCCCCTGATGTTTAACCAGCAAAAAGGACATTTTCCCAGTGTGGAGTTTCTTCCTCTCCCACTCATGCCTTGCCTGCCCAAGGAAGAAAGGATTTGTGCTCCTGTCACCAAGTAAAAGTGATTATTCAATGAATCAATTTCAGGTGCTTTGGAGGGGGTTGCACTGAGGAGGAGGAGGCAGTCACCCAGGGGTGTCATGCGCTCACAGGGACTTCCTCAGCCGCTCTCAGCTCTGCTTTGCAAACTTCCTGGTTTCTATCAGAGAGATCAAATCAGGCTCTTCCAACATCCTGCTTGGCTCGGGCAATGCAAAAATTTGGGCAGAACTTTGGGCAGTCGGGATAGATTGCAATGGTGGTGTCTTTCTGGTGTCAATGTGTTGAACTTCCATTGAAAAAAATGAAATTTGAGGTTCAGAAGGGAAGGCAGAGTATGGAAAACTTCTGTCTTGGTGGTTAAAACTTGGCACAGCTGGAACCTCACTTTGGAAAATGGCAGGAGCTAGGGGTAGGACACCACAGCAAAGAACATCGACGTGATGAGAGCTGCCTGTTCTCAGCCCGAACAGCGGCCTCACAGTATCACTGCCCCACTGGGACCCCACTGGGACCCTGCTCCACTGGGACACGGTGGAGGACTGAGGGTGGCCCCCATCACCCTCCCTGCGTCCCCTCACACCCCTCACACCTGGCTGTGCCACCCTCCCTGTGTCCCCTCACACCGTACCTGGCTGGGTTGGTGTCCCCATGTCCCCCGGCCCCGCTCTCTCCCTCTGCTTGAAGATGTCGCGGGGATTCACGGCTCTCTGTGCAATCAGAGTCGCAGCCTCCTGCCCAGGGAAGGGCCCAGAGGCCACGTCAAGGTCACAGAGCAGCAGCAGGGGGGACAGAGCCGAGGCAGACACCCCCCAGAGCGCTCCCAGCTCCATACCTGGGCTTTCTCCACTGACTCGCTTCTCTTGAAGCCCTTCCTCTGTCGGGTCTCGTACTCCTCAGCCTGCTCCTTCTGCAGCACCAAGAGAGGGTCTGGGTGCTGAGCTAGCCCACTCTGGACACATCCAGCTGCTCCAGCCCCATCCAGTTCCTTCCAGCATCATCCTATCCCCATCCTGCCTCTTCTGCCCACTCCAGTCCCTCCAGCCCCATCCTGCCTCCTCTGGACCCAAGGAACTCACATGGCGATGGAGGGGGAATGGAGAGGAAACCCTGGATCTGGGAGGGAGGCTGAGAAAAGGCACTTGGTTTCATGGAATCATGGAATGATTCAGATTGGAAAAGCCCTCTGAGATCACCAAGCCCAACTGTTTCCCCAGCACTGCCAAGGCCACCCATGTCCCCATGTGCCACATCCACGTGTCTTTTAAATCCTTCCAGGGCTGGGGACTCCACCACTGCCCTGGGCAGCCCTTTACCATGAAGGAATTCTCCCAATATCCAACCTAAACCTCCCCTGTGCAACCTGGCCATTTCCACTTGTCCTATCCCGGGTCTCTATCCCCTCCATCATGGATAAACCTCGCCTGGGGCCAACGCCAGAGCTCACCCATTGCTGCTGCTCCCTGTCCCTGTTCTCAGCCTCCTGTTGCTGCTGGAGTCTCCTGTGGGGACAAACTGGGGTTAAAACCAAGGATTTGGGACCTCAGCCCATTGCAGCTCCCTGGGAAGAGCACAGGAAGGATGTCCCCCTCACTCTGGGGACACTCCCCCTCACTTTGGGGCCAGATGAGGAGTCACAGGTCACCCTTGGAGAGAGGAACATTGTGAGAGGGGCAGGAGCAGCTCCAAATATTGGGATTAATCCAGAGAAATCTCTTCCTCAGGGATATGGACATGAGCATCCAGATGTGGGGGCCAAGCAGACTTCCCTGCAGTCCCTCAGGGCTCAGATTCCCCCAAAGCCAGCCTAGACCTCCAGCACCCCAAAAACAGGGGCCATGGGTGTTAGGGAGGAGTTTGGGAAGCAAGAGGGGGACGAGTGGGCAAGGAGAGCTAGGGAGATGCTCCCTCCAACCCAGAGCAAAATCCTTTCCACATATGCTCCCTTAAAGGAGATTTCCTGGGATTGCAGGAATTCCAGCAGTGAGGAATGTATGGACATGATCCACCATTCCCTGAGGAACAACCTCTGCAGGAGTCGGGATAGCTCACATACATGGTGACAAGGATACCCAGCACCACTGAGAGACCCCAGAGGGCAGGATGGCCTCTTGGAATCATTCCCAACATCCCACTCACTTCTGGGCTTCGATTTCACTGGATCTGGCTTTGAACCTCTGCTCCCTCCCTGCCGCCTCCTGCAGCTCCCGCTCCCGCCGCTCCCGCTCCAGCCGCTGCCGCTCCTCCTCCGCCCTCCTCTTCTCCTCCAGCCGCCGGTTCTCCTCATCCTTCTGAGGGCACACAGGCATGGAGGGGTGGGGGTCACAGGCACTGCCCCCAGCCCTCTGCATCCCAGGGCACACAGCAGGTCCCAGGGCTGGTGGCCCCCAGCCAGAAGGTTCACACATCATTAAACCCCAGTAAAACCCAACATGAAAGGGGAAGGAAACACAGGGCAGCCTTCAGAGGGGACAAAAATCAGTTTCCTCACCCAAACAGGGTTTGTTTGGAGCTGGGGTGCACCCCAGCCCCCCTCCCCCGTGCCCATCCCAGCAGCCCTGAGCCAAACTCAGATGAGAAAAAGGAGCACCTTCCTCTTCAGGACTCAGCCCCTCCTCCCTGAGCACCCGAAGGCAGCAGCTCTGCACTTCCCTGAGCTCTGGATCTCTGATTCCAGGCAGCATTATCCGATTCCCAGACAGGGAACACAGCATGTGGAGAGTAATCTCCAGCTAAATCCAAAGTCTTCGTGCTCTGAGGCATGTGCTCACCTCTGCTTTGGCCCAGAAATTATCCTTATTGACCCGCTTGATTTCGGACATCGCGTTTGTCTTCTGGTAGACGGAGCCCTGGGGAGGGAAGGCACAGACAAATCACCATTTTTGCATTTTTTGTCAAAAATCAGCCCAAATCAGCACAGTCTGAGACTTCTTCTAAGAAGTTCCTATAACCTGATGCTTTGCCCCAAAATTCAAAGAAGGGTTGGGTGAGGCCAGCAACGTGTATGTTGCCAAAAATGGGCAATTGCAGGCCCTGGCACAGGTTGGCCAGAGAAGCTGTCCAAGGCCAGGTTGGACAGGACTTGGAGCAATCTGGTCTTGTGGAGGGGGGCAGGGGGGTGGAACTGGATGAGCTTTAAGGTCCCTTCCAACCCATCCATTCCGTGATTCCACGCTTTGAACCTGCCCTGTCAGTGTAAACCCACTGCCTCTTGTCCCGTCACTCCAGGTCCTTCTCCAAAGTCCCTCTCCAGCTCTCTTGGAATCCCTTTGGGCACTGGAAGGGGCTCTAAGGTCTCCCTGGAGCCTTCCCTTCTCCAGGCTGAACATTCCATGGATGTGTCAATGCCCAGGGAGCCACTTCCATCACTGGATGAGAGTGGTCCCAGACCTTCCCTCATCCAGAGGGACCACCCCAAAACCCTCCTGGATTCAACTCACCACAGGAGCCTGAGGCCCTGAATCCTGGAACTTGCTGCTCTCCTTGTGGAAGCTGTAGTTGGCTCCAGAGGCCTTGGCCACTTTCTCCATGATGAGTTCAGGCTCCACATCCTCCTCTGCCCGGGCGTTGATGGTGACATGAGCCCCCTGAGCAGAAAGAACCAGCACAGGGGTGAAGGGGTCACTCTGGGAGCCCCCAAACCCACCACCTTGCCCTGGTGGGTCCTGTCTGCACTCCCGGAGCCCCCAAGGGAAGGAAAAGGGTTCTGGTGAGATGGAGAAAATCTCCAGACAGATTTTTTGGACAACCTGGTCTAAGTAGAAAGTGTCACTGCCCATGGCAGGGGGCTGGAACTGAATGGTCTATAATGTCTCTTCAACTCAAAGCATTCCATGATTCCCTAAGGGAGGACATGGGGAGGATCAGACCTTTAGGAAGTTGGCCACGGTGCTGACGTGGTTGGCGCAGGCTCCTTTCCGCACGTCATTGACACCTTCACCTGTCTGTAAAGAGAAACCATCGGCTCACCTGAGCCCATCCCAGCTGGATCCATGGCAGCAGCACCTGGATCGAGCCTGACTCTCTCTCCAGATCTCTTGGAGGCTCTTCAGGCACTGGAAGGGGCACCAAGGTGTCCCCAGAACCTTCTCTTCTCCAGGCTGGACACCCCCAGCTCTCCCAGCCTGGGCACAGGGGCTCCAGTTCCCTCCCCGATAAACTGGGGTCCATCCCCACTCACCCAGTTGATGAGGACGTATTTGGGCAGCCCGGAGTTGGGATCCTTCACCCGGCAGAAGCCGTACATCACCTTCCCGCTGTTGAGCTCCTCCACCATCTCCTCCAGCCCCCCGTCTGCCCCGGGAGGAAGGAGAGGGGGTGAGTCCAGTCCATTCCACACACATGCTGGGAACAGCCAAACCCATGGAGGCTGCAGCTCCCAGCCCCCTATTCCCTGGAGATTATCCCCGTGAGATTTGGGGATGTCCTACCACAGGATCGTCTCAGACCCCCCAGTGTTTACCCTGGTCCTTCCATCACCTGATCATTTGTCATCCACATAATTATTTGGGAGCCAAGCCCCAGCCTTCTCTCACCCACCCCCATTCTCGGCAGCCTTCATCACCCAGTTCCTCTTCCTCAGGCTTTCACAAACCCCATACAGAAAGATCCTGGATCTGTAACCAAGTGAAGGGATGGCAGAGAAGGGGAAGGAGCTGCTCACACCCCCAGATTAATTAGAGGCTTTAATGAGAGCAGGCAGCTGCCAGTTCTGCCCACAGGTTCCTGTACAAAACCATGCTCCGGCGAGCACCGGCACAGCCGGAAAACACCTCATGAGGGCAGGAATGGTGCTGGGAAGTGGTGGAGGAACTGGCTGAGCTTTGTTCCTGCTTTGTCAGACAGGAAGTAGAGAAGGAACCAAGAGGGCGACATGGGGCAAGGCCCTGCTTGTCCTCCTTCTGCCCTGACGCTTCCTTTGCTGTTAAACACATCCAGGGTGGTCTCAGCGTCAGACTTGGGGGCTCAGAAGTGAATCCCAGGGGGAAAATCCCACACAGGGCTCAGGCAGGGGCTGGGTGAGCAATGGGAAGGGCACAGCATTGCTCCCACTATGCCAAAAAGCTACCAGGAACGGAGGAAAACTACGAAAAACTCACACTCTCATCTTGAAAAAATTACTCCAGACCACAATTCCCCCTACACTGGATTGTCTGAGCCCTGAATGGGGGGAAAAGAGCCACTGACCCTGATCAGCCCTGGCAGGATGGGCACAGCCCAGCCCAGCTTGCTCTGCACTGCAGGAGCACCCAGATCGTTTCCCTCTCCTTATTAAATATTTATGCTTTGTCTCTAAATTTGGCTCCAAACCCAGCAGGGAAGTTGAAGGCTGGAAGTCTGAGGCCGGTTGGGTGAGTGCTGGCATGGAAGGACATGATGGGAATGCTAGAGGGAGAAGGGATCTGTGAGGAGCTCGGGGCACACCCTCTGCAGCTCCCCAAAACCCTCATCTGTGGCTCAACAAGAGCTTTTCCTGAACAAAATTCCCCAGCACCATGGCCCTGGCTCCATGGGCTCCGCCAGGCCCTGCAGAGCATCCCAGAAACTTCCATAGTGCTCTGTGGGTTGGGAGAAACACCTGGAAATTAGGGAAGAAGCCAGGGAGGGATAAGAGGATACAAATACCTAGAGTGGGGAAACCCTCTATTGCGCTGCTTCCCAATAGTTTTGGCTTCCCAGCCAGGAGCGTTTCAGTGGGAACCAGTAGTCAGATAAAAAATAAAAAAAACCTAATCATGAGAAGGAGAGAATTGGATGTGAGAGGCTTCAGGAGCATTTAGTGGGAGCCCCAGCCGGGTGAACGGCTGGAGAGCCACATGGTCCTGCCTAAATCCGGGATCTAAAATACTTCAGAAATGCACAGAGCAACCAGGGTCCAAACTCTGGATCCTTGGGAAAGGAGGAAAATGAAAAGGAAGAAGAAGCAGAGCTGCCAGCAAGTCTCTGCTCCATATTCCTCACTCTAAAATCACACTGGACACCCCGACACAGCTGCCACCCTTGTCCAACCACCAAGGGCACTCCCCAAAACACCCTCAGGGGTTAAAAACCCCCTGACATCCCAAGCAGGCAGAGTGACAGAAGCCCTGGAAGCCCCCAGACCCACAGGAATGGGGGGACAGACCCCAACACGCTCACCTCCAGAGCCAGCCACCCGCAGGTCATTGCTGTTGCCTTCATAGGTGAACAGAGCCCTAAAAATAAGGCAGAAAGGGGATTTTTAGCCAGTTTTATCCAGCACGGTGCCCATCTGGGGTGTCCACACACCCCCGACACCTCCTGAAGCTCAGAGCCCCACAGAGACCCCCACCCCACATGCTGCCCACCCCGCAGCCCAGGGACTTACTGATCCTCCAAGACACCCCCACAGCCCTGATCCCCTCTATACACCTCACAGCTCCTCATACACGCCCACAGCCCCCCTACACACCCCTGACCCCCTCATACTACTCACACCCCTGATCCCTTCTATACATCCCACATGCCCCCCAAGCACCCCCACACTCCCTGACACTCCACATCCCCCCACAAGTCACTGGCCCGGCCCTAAAACTTCCCCCAGATCACCCATCCCCAGCCATCCGTTTCACTTCCACCCCTCCACCCCCTCCCCACCCCCTCCCATTCCCCCTTCATCCCCCATCCCCCACCCGAGTCATCCTCGGCCCTCCTAAACACACACGGCCCCCAAACACCCCACAGACCCTCGCACACCCCCCATCCCCCCACCTGCCCCCGTCACCCCCAAACATCCCCCCAAACACCCCACAGACCCTCGCACACCCCCCATCCCCCCACCTGCCCCCGTCACCCCCAAACATC